>NC_057710.1:98788707-98846083 GCF_004010195.1 Chiloscyllium plagiosum | reverse complement strand
GTGGCCATCAGGGTGAGAGTGGCATTGGGTGTATTTTCTCTCCCGTTACCCAGATCTTTATACAGTGAGTCCCTTCGGACCCGGTCCATCTTTGACCTCCATATAAACTGGAAGATGGTCCGGGTGACTGCAGCGGCACAGGTTCTGGGAATAGGCCAAACCTGTGCCACGTATAATAGCAAAGGCAGTGCCTCACATCTGATGACCAGGTTTTTTCCCGCGATGGAGAGCGAGCGTAGCTTCCATCTGCCCAGTTTCTGCCTCACTTTGCTGATACGCTCCTCCCAAGACTTGGCACACACCCCAGCCCCCCCGAACCAAATACCCAGCACCTTCAGGTGGTCAGTCCTGACGGTGAAGGGGATAGAGGATTGGTCGGCCCAGTTCCCGAAGAGCATGGCCTCGCTCTTGCCTCGGTTTACCTTGGCCCCCGAGGCCCGTTCGAACTGGTCACAGATGCACATGAGTCTGCGCACGGACAGCGGGTCCGAGCAGAAAACGGTGACGTCATCCATGCACAGGGAGGCCTTAACCTGCAGGCCCCCGCTGCCAGGAATACTCACCCGTTTCAGGCTCGCATCCTTCCTGATGAACTCGGCAAATGGCTCTATGCAGCACACAAACAAGGCAGGAGATAGAGGGCAGCCCTGCCTGACTCCAGATCTGACTGGGAAGCTCTCTGATTCCCACCCATTGATTGAGACTGCACTGACAATGTTGGTGTAGAGCAGTCTGATCCAATTGCAGATTCCCTCCCCAAAGCCCATTTTAGAGGGAATATCTCTCATATACGTGTGTGATATCCTGTCAAAGGCTTTCTCCTGATCCAGGCTGATCAGGCAGCTGTCCAACCCTCTGTCCTGCATGTAAGCGATCGTATCCCTGAGGAATGCGAGATTCTCAGTGATCGTCCTGCCCGGTACTGCACAAGTTTGGTCAGGGTGAATCACCGACCCCAGAGCAGACCTGACCCGGTTGACGATTACCTTTGACAACATTTTGTAATCCACATTCAATAGTGAGATTGGTCTCCAATTTCTGAGTTCCTCCCTCTCCCCCTTCCGCTTGTAGGTGAGGGTGATGATGCCTTTCCTCATGGATTCACTCATGGTACCTGCCAGAAGTATATTGACATACACCTCCAGCAATTTCTGTTTTTGTCCATGTTTTCACAGGTGCCTTTAGTTCACAATCCTATCTGAGAAGACTCCCACAATGCCTACAACACAGAAGAAATTGCAAAGTAAGATGCCAATGAACAACCCTATTCTGTGTTACAACCCCTTCACAGAACCTGAGGATATGATCCAAATCTAGGCTTCATTACATCTGAGAATGTAGACAGGAAGAAGGAATGGTACAGTTCCTAAAATCCCTGCTAAGGTCAGTGTAAATGACAACAGGGGCTACAGGTCAACACGCTAAAAAGTAATGGAGCTCAGCCTCCAACTCATCAACTCTGAGCCAGAGTTCCTCAAGCATTTGTTCCAGATGTTGTCACTACAGCCACAATATGATTCACCAACTCCTATAACTTGCAGTTACAACTCATCAACCAGCCTGGCATCTGTTTTAATTACTTAGTTTTTAATTTGATTGTTTAGGAACTTAATGTTGATCTTTTAATTTGTAACCTGTAAATATTTGCCTTATTTACCTTCAATCTGAAGGTAACCTATTATAGATAGTTAAATTAGTAGCTACCACCAACCAATGAACTTACAGTTTTTGTGTGATGTCATTCTGGGGCTGGGCCCCGAGTCCTGAGCTTGACTTTATCCTGCTTAAAGAAAAAGAAATGGAGATGTCCTTGTTAGACAAGAGTGAACAAAACTAAAAGTCACACAACACCAGGTTGTAGTCCAACAGGTTTATTTGAAGTCACAACGTTTCAGAGCACTGTTACTTTGTCAGGTAAAGGAACAGCACTCCAAAGGCTTGTGATTTCAAATAAACTTGTTGGGCTATAACCCACTGTCATGTGACTTCTGACTTTCTTAAAAAAAGTTGCAAACTATCAGCAAAAAGCACAAGCCAGAAATACCTTTTCCCATCTGCATCAAATTCCCACACTGTCTCCAAATTCTCCAAACTGTGTGCTCATTCCCTCCTAACCTGTCTCTCTTAAATAGCCATTCTGTGGAGGTGCCCGGTGTTAGACTGGGGTGGACAAAGTTGTAGTCCATCAAGTTTATTTGGAAGCACTAGTGTGTGAAATGAAACTGCAACCTATTCTAAAAGGTGAAAGACTTTACAGCAATCTAGGTTTGTTCAATATATAATTTCAGTTGCATGACACTGTCTTCTTTTGCTGTAAATTCTGTGACTTATGATCCTGTTTCACAGTCACCTGATGAAAGTGTGGCACTCTGAAAGCTAATGCTTCCAAATAAACCTGGTGGACTGTAACCTGGTGTTGTGTGATTTTTAATTTTTAATAAATAGAGCTGAGATGACCCACATTCGTTAAGTTTCAATAGTAATTAACACCTATTCAGGCTTCAGGTGGTCGACTTATAACTCTCCCTATGTCAGCTGAGTCAACTACCTTATTAACCTTTTCACTCAATGACTGAATTTTAAGCTTTTAAAATGGAGAAAGGAAAGAAAGATTTACCAGTTCTATTTCCATATTGCCTCCAATCTATATAATCACTCGGACTGTGTCTCACTCTAATGTAATTGCTCCTTCCTGAAAGAGCGAAGCTTACTGTGCATTCAATGGTGTCATCATCATAACATGTCACTCCAAAACTGCATCCAGGACATGGTGTTATAACATATCTGAAATAGTTCCTAGTGAGCATGAGATAGTGATACAAGGCACTATGCTAGTGCTTAAGAATTTGCTTACGCTCTCACAGTCAGACTTGGATTCGATTCTTAGTTTCCTCATGTCCACATTGTCACCAGCCTTTGCAACTTCAGCTGTTATTAAATGTTGGATGCACCAGTGGTTTTGTTCCAAGCCTTGTTCTCCAAGACCTTGAGCAGTTTCTTCACCCATTTTGTGGCCTTTCACATAGTAATTTGGAATAAAGAAATTTCAGAGGCAACACTCTTTGTGGGCTTTATCCTGTGGGTGATGAAATGAGACCAGTCAGTGAGTATCAAGGATATCTGCTTTTCTCTCTCATTTTTATTGGCATGACAGTCACAAGCATCTAACTTCTTTCATTGCCAACATAGTCCTTTTTAACATTCTATTGTGAAGTGTAGAAGTAGCTTACTGGATACACTATCCGTCCAGCTGCCCTTGCATATGTCAGGGTTGACACAGGTATCTCTAGCTCCATGTTGAATGACTCCACATGGGTTTGACTATCTCATGGAAAGTGAATTGATTTCCTCATTGATTAGTTTCATTTCACACTATACTTTTTGGTTACTTTGCATGTGAAAGTGAGCTGGTGAGTGACTTGTTCTGGAGAGGCTGTGATGTTCATTAACTTTGATATATCTTCATCACGATGACACATGACTTTTCGCTTTTGTGGCACAGGTTTCATTATTTTCGTCAGTTTCCGCCAGTATTCAACCTGTTCTCCTGTCTAATCCCAATGGAGCAATTCCCGAAGCTTAATGCATCCTTCACTGATGAGATATAAGCTCACAGTTCTGTCTGTCCATTGAATTGACAAATAAGGATGTTGTCTCCACACCTACAGGGATTGGCACCCTCACCATGCAGTCACAGTCTCTCTGACATTGCTGCCAGGGACAGGGCTTCCTAACAGCTCCATATTTACTGCCCCCCCCAAATGGAAACTGTTGACCCAGCAGAGTGTTAAGAAAGAGTACCTGGTGTGTCTCATTGCCCACCACCTCACTGACTGCCCCACTCTCTGAACAAAGTGGTGAACTGTGCAGGAGGGATGTGGTGAAAGGGAAAGGCTGAAGGGACAGACGGAGGTGAACAGAGGCAAAGATGGCAGCCAGTGAGCCACAAATGAGTGGCATCAACAGCTGGCAACTACATCCTGTGCCGTAATGGGGTGTACCACATTTGATTCCCAAGCAGTGCTGGCACACGATGTTGACATCAATGAGAGCGACCTATGGTTCAGGTATGTTGCCTGGAGCTCCATTACTTTTTAGTGTGTTGACCTGTAGCCCCTGTTGTCATTTACACTGACCTTAGCAGGGATTTTAGGAACTGTACCATTCCCTTCTTCCCGTGTCCATTCTCAGATGTAATGAAGCCTAGATTTGAATTATATCCTCAGGTTCTGTGAAGAAGTTGTAACACAGAATAGGGTTGTTCATTGGCATCTTACTTTGCAATTTCTTCTGTTTTGTAGGCATTGTGGGAGTCTTCTCAGATAGGATTGTGACCTAAGGCACCTGTGAAAACATGGACAAAAACAGAAATTGCTGGGAAAGCTCAGCAGGTCAGGCAGCATTTATGGAGAGAAATTAGAGTTAACATTTCGGGTCGAGTGACCCTTCCTTAGGACTCCAGTTTCCTATTTCTCCATTTGTCTGTGATTTACAGCATTTGCAATTCTTTCGGTTTTTATTGTGGCAGAGCATGGCTGTTTAAGACGGTACAATTGGTTGCTCATGTGTCAAGAATTTGCCTAGTAATTTGAAAATGCTATTACTCGATTGAGTTTAACCATTATAAATTCCATTGTATTGTGGTTTCACAGCAGTGTTTTCCATCAGTCTTTTGTCACGCATATGTATTGTGTTGCCATAGCTGTTGTTCTTGACAGCAATATGCATGCCAGGAATGGTTTGTGAAGACTCACTCTCATGTCTCTCTTGCAAGCACATGATATCAGTTTTTATAACCAGATGGAATGTCAGCCTCATGCACAGGGAATTGCTCCCAGCTGACATTAACAACTTTGACAGGCTGAGACCCAGCCCAGCAGAGGGCAATTCTGGAAGAGTTCTGAATGAGAGTGCTCAAGATAGTCACAGTCAGGATACTCTCCTTGGAACGTTGACAATCCAAAATGTCAGGCATTCCCACACCCATCTTGGCTCTTCCTGACCTATTATGGGCCATTGTCTCCTGGAATGAGAGAAAGTGTGGGATGGAAGTGCTGGCATGGCTGTTAGTGCTGGTGCAGTTGGGGAAAGATGGTAAGGTGTCCTGAGTGAGTGAGTGGGGAGGCGCAGAGGGCATACAGTGTGAATGCTCAGTAGGGGAAGTGAAACCAAGTGAGGAAAGATGTGTGTTTCATGAGAGTACTTGAATGTAAGCCCTGGTGGGAGGTGGCTGCTGTGGCAGAGATAGGGTGAGTGTGAGATGGCAGATGATGGTGGCTGTTACATTGGTAAAACGCAGAAGGTCCATGATGTTCCCATGACATTGTTGTACATCCCTCCAATCATTGAGACTACGCTGACCTGCATGGCAACCCTGGACCAAGCTGGTGGTTTTGGGATCATGGCCCCCTCTGTCTGTCCTGGGGGAAATGAATGGTTATAGTGACCACAATTGGGTTATGTTTACTTTAGCAATGGAAAGAGATAGGTATATACCGTAGGGCAAGAGTGGGGGAAAGGCAATCATGATTTAGGATACATAGGATAGGGAAGGAAACTGCAGGGAATGGACACAGTTGAAATGTGGAGCTTATGCAAGGAACAGCTACAGCATGTCCTTGATACGTATGTTCCTGTCAGGCAGGGAGGAAGTGGTCGAGTGAGGGAGCCGAGGTTTACTAAAGAAGTTGAATCTCTTGTCAAGAGGAAGAAGGAACCTTATGTAAAGATGAGATGTGAAGGCTCAGTTAGGGTGCTTGAGAGTTACAAGTTAGCCAGGAAGGACCGAAAGAGAGAGGTAAGAAGAGCCAGGAGGGGACATGAGAAGTCGTTGGTAGATAGAATCAAGGAAAACCCTAAAGCTTTCTATAGGTATGTCAGGAATAAAAGAATGACTAAAGAAAGATTAGGGCCAGTCAAGGATAGTAGTGGGAAGTTGCATGTGGAGTCCGAGGAGATAGGGGAAGCGCTAAATGAATAGTTTTCGTCAGTATTCACACTGGAAAAAGACAATGTTGTCAAGGAGAATACCGAGATTCAGGCTATTAGACCAGACGGGATTGAGATTCACAAGGAGGAAGTATTAACAATTCTGGAAAGGGTGAAAACAGATAAGTTCCCCAGGCCGGATGGGATTTATCCTAGGATTCCCTAGGAAGCAAGCACTTCCTCCTTGTGAATCTGCTCCCTTATCTGCCATGTCCGGGGAACTAGCTATGTACTGTGCAGGGCATCCCTGGCCTCACAGCATTTGATTGGGTACACAACTGCTTTTTAAAAATGGCACTGATGCCAGTGACCCTGGTATATCCCAACATTGACAAATCAATCTGGCTATAGCGAGTGGGAGAATGAGCCTAGCGGTAGATGGGCAGTTGCCAAAGGGACATGGAGGTGCTTAATGAGGCAAGTTTGAGATGATCATGTCAGAAAACCCAACTCTGCTTGTGGATCTGGATAGCAGTAACAGGATAGGTCAGAGTCAGCATGGATTTATGAAGGGGAAATCATGCTTGACTAATCTTCTAGAATTTTTTGAGGATGTAACTCTGAAGATGGACAAGGGAGATCCAGTGGATATAGTGTACCTGGACTTTGAGAAAGCCTTTGATAAAGTCCCACATAGGAGGTTAGTGAGCAAAAATAAGGCGCATGGTATTGGGGGCAAAGTACTGACTTGGATTGAAAATTGGTTGACTGACAGGAAACAAAGAGTAGTGATAAACGGCTCCCTTTCGGAATGGCAGGCAGTGACCAGTGGGGTAACGAAGGGATCAGTGCTGGGACCGCAGCTTTTTACAATATATTAATGATATAGAAGATGGTATTAATAGTAACATTAGCAAATGTACTGATGAAACAAAGCTGGGTGGCAGGGTGAAATGTGAGGAGGATGTTAGGAGATTACAGGATGACCTGGACTGGTTAGGTGAGTGGACAGATGCATGGCAGATGCAGTTTAATGTGGATAAATGTATAGTTATCCACTTTGGTGGCAAGAACAGGAAGGCAGATTACTACCTAAATGGAGTCAAGTTAGGTAAAGGGGCAGTACAAAGAGATCTGGGTGTTCTTGTACACCAGTCAATGAAGGTAAGCATGCAGGTACAGCAGGTAGTGAAGAAGGCTAATAGCATGCTGGCCTTCATAACAAGAGGGATTGATTATAGAAGCAAAGAGGTTCTTCTGCAGCTGTACAGGGCCCTGGTGAGACCACACCTGGAGTACTGTGTGCAGTTCTGGTCTCCAAATTTGAGGAAAGACATTCTGGCTATTGAGGGAGTGCAGCGTAGGTTCATGAGGCCAATTCCTGGAATGGCGGGACTATCTTATGTTGAAAGATTGGAGCGACTGGGCTTGTATATCCTTGAGTTTAGAAGACTGAGAGGGGATCTGATTGAGACGTATAAAATTATTAAAGTATTAGACACTCTGGAGGCAGGAAACATGTTTCCGCTGATGGGTGAGTGCCGAACCAGAGGACACAGCTTAAAAATAAGGGGTAGGCCATTTAGGACAGAGATGAGGAGAAACTTCTTCACCCAGAGAGTGGTGGGTGTGTGGAATGCTCTGCCCCAGAGGGCAGTGGAGGCTCAGTCTCTGGATTCGTTTAAGAAAGAGTTGGATAGAGCTCTCAAGGATTGTGGAATCAAGGGTTATGGAGATAAGGCAGGAACAGGATACTGATTGAGGATGATCAGCCATGATCATAATGAATGGTGGTGCAGGCTCGAAGGGCAGAATGGCCTACTCCTGCATCTATTGTCTATTGTCTATTGGATAAAACACTCTGTGAAACTCGATGGAAATGACACACAAAATATGGGCAGATTCAGCTCAATGTCAAATCATTGAATGCTTATAGTGCACCAAGTGTCATCAGATCATTCAAATAGGTAAAAACAATGACTGCAGATGCTGGAAACCAGATTCTGGATTAGTGGTGCTGGAAGAGCACAGCAGTTCAGGCAGCATCCAAGGAGCTTCGAAATCGACGTTTTGGGAAAAAGCCCTTCATCAGGAATCAGGATCATTCAAATAGTCTGAATTCAGTGGAATGAAGAGGAAGAAGTTGTTGAGGGGTTGATTCTGAAACTGAAAGCACCGCATTTGAAAGATCCACAGCGAGATGTGTACAATGATGTTATTTCAAAAGTGACTTAGAAAGAATTTGATGAACTCTTTGGGTGAAATCTTGTGCTGCTCCCAGGAACTGGAGGCAAGGGGCCTGGGGGATCTAAATTGTACGAGATCAAAAAGCAGGTTTCGGACAAGTGGGGTGAAAGATTGCAATAAGATTCTCAGAACGTTACCAGCATGTTGAGTTTCCTGATACTGCAAACATTGCCTGTCATGCATGCTCATTCAGAGACAGTCTCACCTGAATTAAAGTTTATTTTACCAATTCAATTCTCCATGAGAGACTATTATGTGTGTTCTGATTCCAAATTGCAAAGAAGCGCGCAGTAAGACAGATCTAAATCTAAACTGACTTAGCGACAGGAAGAGTAGTGTCACAAGTAACAAGTGACTGGAAGGCAGTTTCCTGTGAGCTTCCATTGGACTCAGTACTGAGTTACTTTATGTATTTTTTTCATGGTATATGGCCATCGCTGAAAGGCCAGCATTTGTTGTCTGTCTCTGATTGTCCTCGGTGGATGAGCGGAATAGTGTGAGTGAGCACGTTTGAAAAGGCGAACAAGGCAAGATAATGCACAATAAGATGTAAGATTCTGAAACATCCACAGGAACAGAGAGATCTGACAGTGCATATCTCCAGCTTCCTGAAGTTAGCAGGATAAGCAGACCAGCTGGTTAGGAAGGCCTCAAGAATATATCAGCTGAGCTGAGAATTTTATTTGTGGGCTGAGAAGTCCTCACATTCTAGTGTGTCAAGTAGCCCCTGGATGGTCATAGGCTTCTGGAACTCACTGCCATGAGGGATGGGAGAGGCAGCAACCCTGGTCCCTTTCAGCAAATGTTTGGATATGCCCTCAGTGCTGTAGTCCGCATGGCTAATGACCATGAGCTAGTGAGTGAGAAGAGGCTGGATAGTTCTTTCTTGGGTGCCACTGACACAATGGGCTGAATGGCCTCTTCATGTGATGTCAACTTTCAGTGTTTCTAGGATGTTGATGGTTGGGAATGCCATAATGTCAAAGCTGTTGAATGTCAAGCAGAGGTAGTTCGGGATTCCATGTTTCAGTTTTCACTTTTTATTGAAAATATTTGCAGGTGCTTCAGCCTTGGTCGTTCGTTCTCACATGTTGGGCCCTGGCACCATTGAAAGTCGGGATGTTCATGGTGTACCCTCTAATTGTTAGCTGGTTAGTTGTGCTTCACTATTTGATCTGATCCATTAGGAATGGATTAGCTAAGGTCTGTTTGAATTCAGAGTTCATCATTTAAAACCTTCATGTTTTCAAAAATGAAATGTATGTGTTGTATGAGCCTGCATTGCTCTCAAACTCCCTCTGTTTATGCAGGTATTGTATGTTGATATCTCAAATTGAGACGTGCCTGGTTAAGCCCCTGGTTTGCCTTCCTGCACCCCTCACTGAACCAGGGTTGGTCTCCTAATTTGAATGGTAATGGTAGAGTGTGGCATGTACCAAGCTATGAAGTTACAGGATTTGGTTGAGTACACTTCTGCTGCTGCTGATAGTCCACAGTCTCTCATGGATCACCAGTTTTGAGTTGCTCGATCTGTTCTGAATGTATGCTTTTTAGCATGTTGGTAAATGTGATGCAATACAATAGCCAGTGTCTTCAGAGTGAAGTTAGAACTTTGGCTGAACAAGTACTGTGCGGTGACCACCACTTCCAATACTATCTTGGACAAATGCATAGATGGATAAATGTGGATGAGGTCAGTAGATTTCTCTCATGTGTTGGCTCACCCATTATTTCCCACAAATCCTGTTTGGCAGAAATATCCTTCAGGAATGAGGTAACTCAGTCAGTCTCGGCGATGGACATTAAAGCCACATTTTGTGCCCCTGCTACTCTCAGTGCTTATGCAACACATACATTTCACGTTGAATCAGTCCAGATTCATCAGCTGAGGGAGGGCAGTAGTTAGTAACTGTGGTACAAGATACTGTGAGCCACACTGGCATCCAAAGTCAATGTTTAACATTCCTAGGGACACTTTCTACCAACTATGTAACACTTATGTGCCACCACTTCATGGTGAGTCTGTCCTTCCACTGGGATGGTGATGTAGAGGTCTGGGATGATGGCTGAAAGGTCTGTTTCTCCCAATTATTCTTCCAAGGATCTAGCAAGGGTTACTGCGATCAAGAACCATCTCACATCTAAATTTAACATCTGCACCAATTCTGATGATCCATCTAGTTTCATCTTTCTTACACCTTTCCATAGCGGGTTGTTACAACTGGTGACTTACTTGGCCAGTACAGTGGGCAGACAGATGTGGGCCAGATGCATAGGACTCCTTTTCCTAAATCATGTTAGTGAACTGAATGGTTCTTTATGGCAATCTGACTGTTTTGTGCTCACCATTACGGATACTGACTTTTTTTTATTCCAAATACATTGAATTAACTGAAATGGAATTACCTAACTGTGCTGGAGGAAATTGAACTCATGGATTGAATTTTCCTTCCACAGTCCGAATATTAATACCAGACTGGGACCTGATGTCTACAACCTGGTGAGACACTGGAGGAGCTTTGAGCCGGCAGCTGATTATGACAATGTCTCTGGGAACCCTATTCGACTAAGATTTGTGGGTGGACTTTGCAGATGTATGAGCCAGTAGGGGGCACCCAAGGCTCCAGAAGGGTGATAGCCCCCATCCAAGAGAAGTGGAGACTGCTGTTGTAGATGGGCAGGACCATGAGGGGATCTCAAGGCTTCCTTTAAAGACTCAACAACGATATGAAATATGGGCACAATTGCCAAGTCATCATTCCTCAGTGAAACCATACCACAGATAGTCTGTGGCTGGTCTACGCTCACCAGTCACATCAGGGAAACCTATTTCACCACCTTGAAGACTCAGATGGCCTGTGAAGAGAGCCCATAATTGACAATTTAATTGGTTTATTTAGCTACCTGCCATCATTGATAGATAGTTCTCACTATCCCATCCTCAAAAGCTGCCTCCTAGAAATCAGGACCTCCAGGAAATAGGCCTAAGATGGGGAAAGTACCAACAGATTGACACAATAATGGTGGCAAGAAATTTGTTAAAGGAAGGCCCTGTTTGACAAATTTGATCAAATGTTTGAAGAGGGAAGCATGAGTGTGGATGAGGCTAGAGAATTTAATGTGGTCCACCTTGACTTCAGCATGGCTTTTGATAAAGCCCCTCAGGGTAGATTGGTCAAGATAGTAAGAATCCATAGGTTTCAAGGCCAAATGACACATTGGATCTAAAACTGGCTGAGACGCAGGAAACAGATTGCAATGGTCGAGGGATGTTTCTGTGACCGGAGGTCTGTTTCCACCGGGTTCTGCAGGGCTCGGAGCTGGCACCATTGGTGGTTATGGCAGACTTCAGTGGTTTGAACTTAAATGTAGGGCTATAATCAAAAAACTCACAGCAGACCTGAAGATTGGTTGGGTGGTAAATAATGAGGAAGATGGCTGTAAACTGCAGGAGGGTATTAGTGGACTGGCTAGCTAAGCACAACAGTAGCACATGGAATTCATCCCAGAAATGTTTGAGGTAATGTATTTGAGTAATATGACCTTGGAAAGTACTGACGATCAGAGGGACCCTGAAAAAAAAATTGACAAAGCTGGAAAAACTCATCAGGTACTGTGGAAAGGGAAACAGAATTAATGTTTCTAGTCCAGTATGACTTTCTTCAAAACCGCAGGACTTCAGAAGGACCTAGGTGTATATGGCTCCAGATGTCTGAAGGTAGCAGGATTTGACCACAACTGGAATACTGTGTGCAGTTCTGGTCACCACATTCTTGGAAGGATGGGATTGCATCAGAAAGGTAGCAGTGGAGATTTACCAGGATGTTCCCTGGGCTGGAGTGTTTGAGGTATGGAGAAAGATTGAATAGGATGGGATTGTTAACCTTGGAGGAGTGAAGGCTGAGAGGTTTCAGGTAGAGCTATGTAAGGTAATGAGGGGCATAATAAGGTGATAGGAAGATACTTTTCCACTAATTAGAGAATCTATAACCTGGGGACTGGACTTAACATAAGAGGTAGAAGGCAAAGAAGAGATTTGAGGAGAAGGTGTTTCACCCAGAGAGTGATTGCAGACTGGAGCTCACTGCCTGAAAAGGTAGAACTCTTGTAACAGTTAAACAATTCTCAGATATTCACTTGTGTTGCCACAACTTCCAGGGCTGTAAGTCAAGAACTGGAAAATGCCATGAATGTCATCAGATCTTTATTTACTGGTGAGGCCACGATGGGCTGAATGGTCTCCTTCTGTGCTGTAAATGTCCATGAGACCATAATTAATTGGTCATCTCACTCACCTCTAAACCTGTCTCCACTGTGGGATGGAACTCCACTCCCGTATCTCCATATCATTAGTTTAAGCTACTGTGTTACCAGTCCAGCCAACAAAACCATGATGCTACTGTACCCTTATGTGGAGTAATACCTTAATCGGAGAAGTGACATTAGATTAGATTAGATTAGATTAGATTACATTACAGTGTGGAAACAGGCCCTTCGGCCCAACAAGTCCACACCAACCCGCCGAAGCGCAACCCACCCATACCCTTACATTTACCCCTATACCTAACATTACGGGCAATTTTAGCATGGCCAATTCACCTAACCCTGCACATTTTTTGGACTGTGGGAGGAAACCGGAGCACCCGGAGGAAACCCACACAGACACGGGGAGAACGTGCAAACTCCACACAGTCAGTTGCCTGAGGCGGGAATTGAACCCGGGTCTTTGGCGCTGTGAGGCAGCAGTGCTAACCACTGTGCCACCGTGCCGCCCAAAGCTGTGTGAAAGCTGTGTTGCTAGAATAACTGTAGTGACTTATAGCCTTTTAATCTTATTGTGAACCATAATATAGCACTCTTGCTCACCTGATTATGTTGTAGTTTACTACTTTAACTCATTGTATTTAACATTTGTTTGCCATATCAACTGTACTAAATATACATAGCCATATTTTATTGTGATATGGTACTAAAAATGGAATCCATTATCCTCCATGATGCGGATTTACACCCATTTATGCTCCAATATATATTATTTTGCTGACGAAGTCCAGACAGGATCTCAAGGTTGTTAGACATAATTTAATTATCTACTATCAGACCAAATCCGGAATGCCACTCAATATTAAATCCATCACACAAATGCAATCTAGTGCCTGAGGTCTCTGAGCATTCAAATTTACTTGCCTGTGTTAGCTGTGACTCATGGAAATCATATGAGTCACGGTCTATTGATCCTTGACCCAGACTGAACAGAACAGCATTGATGGAACTGCAGAGGCAGTTGAGATTGTTGAAAATTGACAAATTGAGCTGACTGGCCAGAACATTTAGCTTGACCAGCAATAATGTCAGTCCATATTTTAAATTGCACAATTAATGTAGACACGTGACTCAAAGCATCTCAGGATGGTGAGAAAAACAGGTTTCTAATAAGTGAGGAAATGACTGACATCATAGTGAAAGGAATAGACTTTGGGGTAGCTTTTGGAGAAAGGAAGCAATAGAGAAATCAGTGAAGGGAAATGGAGGTCCAAAGTGTCTTTAAGGAGGGAAAGAGTGATGCAGAATCTAAAGGGGGGCAAATTACTTGAGCCAAGGGTGTTAGCTGCTACTTGAGACTGGAGGAGGGTGATTATTGGGGTTTGGGAGTACAGGAACCCAGAAGGTTTTGAATTCAGGGCGTTAGAGCACTTGGACCTAGGCTTTTTCAAAGATCATAAATGGGAAATAAGATGTGGCTTGGGTTTCGGATATGTTGGGATTTATGGGGTGGAGCAGAGCAGACATGCTAAGTGCATCTACGCAAGTGGAGTCTGGAGGTGACAGATGAAGAAGATTTATGTTAAAATAGGATTAGAGGTGGGTGTCAGTGATGGTAGGAATAACCAGACTTGATGATGGATATTGGGATTTTTTTTGGATTTGGAGGTGAACTTTACCTCAAAAGAGATGTGGATAGGTTATCAATGACCTCATTGGGCTGATATTTGTTCACATGTTGCTGAGTCCACATTCTCAGTTTATTTTTGTTAACATTGCTAGATACAGTTACCCTAAACAAAATGTTTCAGAAACTCTTCTAAGAATATTGTAGTTAAATTTAGCAACTCTAGTCATACATTCTCAGCATTGCAAACACTACTGAAAGTTCTTACTCTGTGAGATGCAAGTGTAGCACTAGGTGGGGCTAATATTTTATATATATTTGAGCAATTTACATAAACCTTATGAACATTTACATGTCCACTCTGGAAATGAACCATGCAGACCCCTAGGTACATGTAAGTTACCACTGCTCCTTGTGCTGCTCTGCTACAAAAAAGCAGCCTGGATTCCAGCTCCAGACTGGTCCTCAGTGACTGCCGCTAGCATTTTCAGACAAAAACAGGATTAGCTTTGCAATCGGTGCACCCAACAGTTACACTGCCAGCTGACACATAATCAGTTAAAGCAACTACTCTATCTAGCCAGGACATCCAGTACCTGGGACACTTTAACAGCACCTTCAGGATAGAAAACAAAAAAGGCATGGTTTTGACATTTTTGTTCCTGCTTACACAGTCATTTCCAGAGAAAGCACAACCTGAGGCAATATATTCTGAGTTTGCAGTCTGTCCCAGATCGAAAAACAGAGAAAAATGTGGTGAGTGTTGATCCCTACACTCAGCCCTTATTATGGGATTGACTGTACAAGTTTGCCTGACATTGGACCTGATTGTGTGAAGCCATTCTTCTGGAAAAGAATGCTCATTGGTGAGAACTGTTCAGGATTGTTTGTGGCAGGTCAAAGGTGGAAGACATGGCTGCTACCCACATGACTTCATTCCACCGAAGTTTCTTTTTTGTATTTCTTCGTGGGCGTTAGCTTTGATGGCAAGGTCAGCACTTATTACCCGTCAGTAATTGCCCTTGAGAAGTTGCCTTCGTGAACTGCTGCAGTCCAAGGGTGTCAGTCCACTCACAGTACTGATAGGATGGGAATTCCAGGTTTGGGACCCAGTGATGGCGAAAGAATGATGATGTAGTTCTGGAACTTGGAGGAAGCGGTGTTCCTGTGCAGCTGCGGCCTTGTCCTTCTAGATGGTAGTTGTCATGGGTTTGGAGGGAGTTTGTTGAAGGAGCCACAATGACTAATGGATGGTAGATACTGCGGACACTATATTTTAGTGATGGTGGGTATGAATGCTGAGGTGGTTGATGGGGTGCCAACAAAGCTGGTTACTTTGGCTAGCCTGGTCCTTGAAAGTTATTGAAGCTGTTGTCATTCCGGCCGGTAGAGGATATTCCATCACACTCATGACTTGGGTGTTGATAGTAAGCTGTTCAACAATAGTAATGCTATTAAATGTCAAATCAAGATTTTCTCATTTGAGGGCAGGGTGGTGGGGGGAGTGGAAGTGGGAGGCATTGCCTAGCACTTATGTGGTTTATGTAAATGTTTTTGTAAGTGTCTGGCTGCAGTTGGACATAGACTGTTTTAGTATCTGAGGAGCTGTGAATGGTGCTGAACATGTGCAATTGTCTGTGAACATCCCCACGTCTGACTTTATGATGGTCATTGAAACAACTGCATATGTTTGGGCCTAGGGCATTATCCTGAGGAACATAGGATGCTTGTGGAACAGTAGTAATGTCCCACCTGTGTAATAACATCTCTGAACAGGTTAGCTGAAAAAAAACCCCGAGGTATTCCTGCAGCTGAGATAATTGGCTCCAGCAACTACAATCTTCTTCAGAAACAAAAACAGAATTTGTTGGAAAAGCTCAGCAGGTCTGGCAGCATTTGTGAAGAAAAATCAAAGTTACCATTTTGGGTTTGGTGACTCTTCCTCAGAACAATCTTCTTCATTTGTGTTAGATTTAGCTGCAAGAAAAGGAAGCGAATACTCCACGTTTCCAGTTGACTGCAATGTTGCTAGGTCCCCTTGATGTCACATTCAGTCAAATGCTGCTTTGATGTCATGGACACTCACTCTGACCTCATCCTTGGAATCCAGCTCTCAATGGCATAACAAGGCCTGTGGCCACAAGGCTCTGGCAGAATCTTGCAAATTGATGTGCTTGTAGTCAGTGGTACTCTGCATTGTGAGAAGGTCTGAAATCCTAGCTAAACGGTGAACTTGCTTGCCTGCTTTCCTCTAACATGATAGAATTAAATTTAGTGAGCTTTCAATGAATAGGTAATCTCAATGACTTACCAGGTAGGAGCAAATTACTGCAGAAGCTGGAATCTATACTGATTTGATTAGATCCCCTACAGTGTGTAAACAGGCCCTTCGGCCCAACAAGTCCATACCGACCCTCTGAAGAGTAACCCACCCAGATCTATTTCCCTCTGACTAATGCACTTAACACTGTAGGCAATTCAGCATGGCCAATCGACCTAACCTGCACATATTTGGACTGTGGGAGCAAACCCATGCAGACACGAGGAGAATGTGCAAATTCCACACAGACAGTCGCCTGAAGCTGGAATCAGACCCGGGTCCCTGGCGCTGTGAGGTAACAGTGCTAACCACTGAGCCACCATGCCGCCCTTCTGAAAACAAAAAAATGCCAGAAATCAGAGGGTTCAGGCAGCATCTGTGTCGGGAGAACAAACTTAATGTTTTACGTCTAGATGAGTCTTCATCAGAGCTCAGTAACATACCTTTGCAACAGTGAATGGCAAACTGTGAGATGTTGCAAATACCTCCACAAAGGGCGAAGGAAATGGGAACCCGGTATTTCAGTGTCAATGAATGCTGTATTAACTGAAATTTTTGAGTCTGAGCTTGATAGATGTTTATTGATTAACAATACTGAAGGATGTGGTGAAATTGTACTGTCCCCCTTTCAAGGCCAGTTCTTGTGATTTGGTGCCAGAGCTGATTGCAATACTCTGGATGGAGACTTGACTACAGTTATGCGCAACTTGTCACTTTTGCATTAACTCCCTTTGAGATGCTTTGAGCAGTGTTTTCTGATCTTGTACTTTGCTTTTGAGTGAGGTGCTGTATTTCACATTCCCCACCCTAACCCTCACAAGTGGCGATCTACCAGGTTTCCCCTGTCCCTGAACCCCTCCTCCAGCCTCAAAATGAGATTGGCATTGAAGTGGCCTTTAAGTGGTCAATAATTATCCATTTAAGGGGCTAAGTTGGTGCAAGAGTAGGTGAGACTCCTATGTCATGTTCACCCTATATAAGATTGAGGAGAGTGAGTATATGGAGGGGAAAAGAAGATTACAAAGGCGCCCTCCATCTGAGCTTGGTTGGTGTGGCACTGTAATATTCTGCCTTATGAGGAGCTTGGGCAATAATGTCTGAGACAGTTGTGATTCACCTTTGATAACTACAACAGTTTTGTTGTATGTTAGATATTACAGTTGACTAAAGACAAATTGGAAACTGGAATAATGAAAAGTCCAGAAACAAACTCATTTTCATTGGTCTTGTAACTAAGCACTTGTGCTTAGCAATTTTAATCGGACCCAGCTTAACACGCCTGCATTAGAGATCTAATGCAGCTTTTCTAGAATATGGACTGAGATTTTGTAACATCGTAACTTGTGCCATTTTACAGTACTGAGTGTGCAACAGAGAGAAGTTAAAAGAACCTGCAATGCAATCAAAAGAGCAAATATCAAACATCAATTATTTGATCTTGTCAGGGTAGGTGGATGACTTTGTTATAGCTGCAATAACTTGCAAATTTACTGAGCTGCCTGAGAACAAATTAATCACATGCAAGGTGCTATATTTGACTTCCAATTATATGTCTGTTGCCAGACACCATAAAAACAGCTTGTACTGAACTGTCCCACGCAGGAAATTGAAAACCGAGCATGACCAGAAACCATTAAGAATGAAAATGTCAGCAGTGTTATTTACTTTGTATTCTTACAATCAGCTAAAATCTTCTCCTTTTCATGATTGACAATAGCAGGAACCTCAGCACAGCTATCACAAATTTACTCTACAATATGCAAAGGACATCAAAAGCACAGAAGTTGGGCTCCAGAACTTACTAAAGGTCATCTAAGATCTTGATGGCTCTATGTAAAGCAGCAGTGCAGTACTCAGCCTAAGTCATCCTAATTGAATTGGCCCACATAGAAAAGTATTATTTAAGTATTTGTATTGATGGCAAAGTACAAGCAATCCTCAATACTCAGCAGGAGCCTTTAACTTTCTATTTATTCTAGATTACCAAGATTAGTACAGATGAGGAGGCCATTCGGTCCATCACAAAGACCAAGGGGTGCAGATCCATAGTTTCATGAAAGTGGAATGCCTGAAGACAGGGTAGTGAAGAATATGTTTGTACACTTGCCTTCATTGGTGAGACCATTGAGTATATGAAATGGGATATTATGTTGTGGCTGTACAGGACATTAATGAGGCCACTTTTAGAATACTGCATTCATTTCTGGTTGCCCTGCTACAGGAAGGATGTTGTTAAACTTGAAAGGGTTCAATAAAGATTTACAAGGTTGTTGCCTGGGTTGGGGGAGTTTGATTTATGGAGAGAGGCTGAATAGGCTGGGTTCCTTTTCCCTGGAGCATCGGAGTTTTTATAGAGGTTTATAAAATCATGAGGAGCATGGATAGGGTAAAGAGGCTTTTTCCCAGTGTAGGGGATTCCAAAACTAGAGGGCATAGGTTTAAAGTGAGAGGGGAAAAATGTAAAAGGGACGTAAGGGACAGCATTTTTACACAGAGAGTAGTCCGTGTATGGAACAAGCTCCCCGAGGAAGTGGTGAAGTAGACAGGGAGGAGACTGGAAGAACACAGCAAGCAAGGCAGTTCAGGAGGTGGAGAAGTCAACGTTTCAGGTGTAACCCATCTTCTCTACCTCCTGATGCTGCCTGGCTTGCTGTGTTCCTCCAGCCTCCTGCCTGTCCCTCCTGATGCTGCCTGGCTCGCTGTGTTCTTCCAGCCTCCTGCCTGTCTACTTTGGATTCCAGCATCTGCAGTTTTTTTTGTCTCTAGAGGAAGTGGTGGAGGCTGGTACAATTCCAACATTTAAAAGTCATTTGGATGGGTATATGAATAGAAAGGGTTGAAAGAGATATGGGCCAATTGCTGGCAAATAGGAATACATCAGTTTAGGATACCTGGTCGGCATGGACGAGTTGGACTGAAGGGTCTGTTTCCATGCTGTACAACTTTATGATTTTATCTAGCTTATGACTGCCCTATTATAACCAGGACCTCATACTCTTTCTCATTGCTCTGAAAGGTTTATTTTAAGACATTGTCTGCTGACATCTGCAACAGCAGGCTACAAGGTACGTGTGCTCATTTGTATAATTGTGTGAACATAATTCCAAACACAATATGGCATCATTTAGTTTACATGTGACGCCATGTGGAGTTGCAGTGCTGTGTGTGTGCACTGAGGTTCAGCAGTGGGGAGAGGACATGCCAGATGCTGATTGGGGAAAAGGGGTGAATCCCCCTGGAGTGAGGAGGGAAAAAGGCCCAGAAGCTGAGGGAGTGCTGGGTAACAAGGAGTGTCCAGGAGCCAGGAGAGTCTGTCACCCTCTGTCTCTCTCTTCTTCCCAGCTCCTCTTGGCCCCCGCCACACACACACACATAACACCCACCTCTTCCAGATCTCCCAGGTCCTGACATAGGCCAGGCCGTGCAATCCAATAGGCCTCAATTGCCAAAGCAATAGGCCCCCTTGCAAATGTTGTGCTCTGCTAAAATTAAAGGCAGAGTTTGGCGACACTGCATTTACAGATGGCACATATGTGTAATTTCACTGCTTGTGACATCAAATTCAGTGACAGAGACTGCAGCTTCACATTGCCAAAGGGTTCAAAGAAAGCTTAAAGTTCAGTGATAACTTGGATACCATTAATGCAATGTCTGTTTCAGCCATGGAAAGTCAGTAATGAGCTGAAAACCATTTACCACATTAATTGATAAATTAAAAATGTAAATCTTACAATATTAATCCCATAAACTTTATTTTGGTGGTACACAGTTTTATTCATCCTTATGGAGTGGCAGCGAGCCAATGATGGACAAGGGCAAGAGGCAGCAGAGAGGGAGTAGGGCGCTGGGGAACAGGGTGCACAGAGGGACAGAGAAGAGCTTTTCAATATAAACTGGTACTGAGACCAGCTGTTGGGTTGGGCACATACCAACGTGTGAGCAGTGGGGGGAACAGGGCACGCAGAAGCAATGTGAGCTGAGTGTGTCTGTGCAGATCCTGCTCAATGCTGCTTGATGGCGTGAGGATTACAGTGTTGCAAAAAAGCTATTGACTGACATTGTACTTAGAGAAATTTAGTTGCAGTCAATTCAGCCAACTCCATTATAATGATGAACCCCTGTCTCCTTTTTGATGAAACCACTTTATATCCTGTAATGTTTCTTCCTTCAGAATGCTGCATGGCCTACTGAGCATGTCCAGCATTGTCTGTTTTTATCTGATTACCTTTAACTTGCTGGTCTGTCACCATTAGTGTCGTCTGTTGGATATTACACTTTGTCATATTGGCTGTTCCTGAAGGAGAAATGTTGCATTTTTAATGCATCTGCTTTGAATAAAGCATTAAATTGAAACGCAGCCAGATTTTCCAGCTAGGATGATGCGTATACAGAATGATGGCCATATGTACCTGGCTATCACTCACTACCTTTGACATTGTGTGAACAGCAGTGAGAAATTTGAGATGATAATGTAATGTATAAGTAATGTCACTTTTACTAACATATAGTGCATTTATCACAACTTCTCAATGACAGTTGTTTGTCTTCAGTGTCACAATATAATTAAAAGTATGTTAGAACGTGCAGCAGATTGCTATTTAGACACTCAGTGACAAATCTGGTGTGTTATCTCTGCAGGATTAGACCTCTTAAAATAATTTGCATCACAAACCTCTGATTCACTGCTATGTCTGACAAAAAGTGAAAATCACATTCACCATTCAAATTGGAACATAATAAAACCCCATTGCTTGGATTGTTGGAAGTTGAAATGTCTCTTGAAATGCCAATGTTTGAGAAAAATACAAATGATAGACTTTCCACACCAGATGGCCTAATGCTACTTGCTGCTGCCTTTCTAATCAATGGTGCAGCATTTTAGAAAATGGTTCAGTTCCTCTTAGTTAATGTCTTAGGCATATGGCACTCAAAGTTTGGGCACAAATGTGAGGGGCTTCATTCGTGCTCAGTCAAACTGTGAAACCTATACTCAGGCAAACAGGACCAACTGGGTATATCGATGAACCCAGGAGAAATGTACTGAGTAAACTGTGAGCTATGATGTTACATGCCCAGTCAGACTCGGATCATTTTGAAATGGGCAGAACTCCAAACATTTACTATCTCAAACACATGTTCCACAGAGATTGTACTTTAGCTGTTGGGATCCTAGTGGTGAGTGCTGTGGAGAATGGGCAGGGATAGGTTCAGGTTTAGTTGGTAAACTAGTAACCCAGAGATCCAGGTAATTATTTGGAGTCTGAGATTCGAATCCTACTATGACAGACAGTGGAATTTAAATTTGAAAAGATCTGGAATTAAAAGTTTAGCGATGACCATGAAACAACTGTTAGGTGTTGTAAAAATCCATTTGGTTCACTGACGTCCTTCAGGGAATGAGAACTGCTCTCCTCACCTGCTCTGTCCTGCATGTGACTGCAGAACCACAGTGATGTGATTGACTCTGAATTGTCCTCAGAAATGGCCCAGTGAGCCATACAGTTGTATCAAATTGCTACAAACTCTCAAAACAGGAATGAAACTGGATGACTAGCTGCACTGATGTAGGCACCAGAAATGGCAGGTTTGTTGACCCTTGAAGTCCTCCTCACTAACATCTGGGGTTAGGGCCAAAATTGGAAATGCTGTCTCATGGACTAGTTAAGCAACAGCCTGACATATCATCATCACAAAACTGTAACAAGAGGGTTGAAAATGTGTTGCTGGAGAAGCGCAGCAGGTCAGGCAGCATCCAGGGAACAGGAGATTCCTGAAGAAGGGCTTATGCCCGAAACGTCGATTCTCCTGTTCCCTGGATGCTGCCTGACCTGCTGCGCTTCTCCAGCAACACATTTTCAGCTCTGATCTCCAGCATCTGCAGACCTCACTTTCTCCTGTAACAAGAGGGTGACTTGTTGAAGATACAAGAAGGACTACATTGAGTGCCAAACATCATAAGAAGCAAATATCAATAGAGCTAAGTTACGTGATAACCAATGGATCAGACCTAAGCTCTGCAGTCCTCGCACACTCAGCCATGAATGGTGACGGATAATTAAACAACTAGACTCACTGGAGGAGGAGGCTTCGCGAATATCCTCATCCTCAATGATGGAAGTGCCCAGTAATTTGATGCAAAAAATAAGGCAGAAGGATTCACAACAATCTTCAGCCAGAGGTGCTGAGTGGATGATCCATCTCATCCTCCTCCAGAGGAACCCCCCAACACTATAGATGCCTGTCTTCATCTAATACAATTCACTCCACACAATATTAAGATACAGTTGAACACAGTGGATACTGCAAAGGCTGTGGGCCCTGACAGTGTTCTGAAGATTTGTGCTCCACAATTTGTGAAGTAATAGTGGAGTAATATATTTGGGTGGTTGTGTTACCTGAAACACCTACTTAAGTAGTGTATCCCACTCATCCTCCTCCACTAAACAGAAAAGAAGTTTCTGTGTGCCGGATTGGTAAGGTAACTAGTTTTGTTTTTATTCTTTATTTTTCTCCAGTCTCTCTGGGAATTTAAAATAGTGGGAATGGCGGTTAGGGCAGTTGAATGTTCCTCCAGCAGAATGTGGGAGATAAGGGTCACCACTAGTGTCCCTGCTGACTACATCTGCGGGAAGTGCACCCAACTCCAGCTCCTCGAAAACCGCGTTAGGGAACTGGAGCTGGATGAGCTTCCGATCGTTCAGAAGGCAGAGAGGATCATTGAGAGGAGTTACAGGGAGGTAGTCACACCTCAGGTAAAAGGGAAAGGCGGATGGGTTACAGTTGGGAGGACAGAAAGGGAACCGGCAGGCAGTGCAGGGAGCCCCTGTGGCCGTTCCCCTCAATAACAAATATACCGTTTTGTATACTGTTGGGGGGGGAGGCTTACCAGAGAAAGCTATTGGGTTCAGGTCTCTGGCACGGAATCTGTGCCTGTTGCTAAGAAGGGAAGGATGGAGAGGAGTAGAACATGAGTCACTGGGGACTCCACAGTTAGGGGGACAGATAGGAGGTTCTGAGGGAACGAGAGAGACTCACAGTCGGAGTGTTGCCTCCGAGGTGTTAGGGTTTGTGTTGTCTCGGATCGTGTTTTCGGTATCCATGAAGGGAAGGGGGAGCTGCCCCAAGTCATGGTCCAAATAGGCACGAACAACATAGATAGGAAAAGGGATGGGGATTTAAGGCAGAAATTCAGGGAGCTTAGTGCCAGAACAAACAGAATTGTTATCTCTGGTTTGTTGCCCGTGCCCGTGCACATGCTGGTGAGGCGAGGAATAGGGAGAGAGAGGAGTTGAACATGTGGCTACAGAGATGGTGCAGGAGGGAGGGTTTCAAATTCCCAAATAATTGGGGCTCAGTCTGGGGTAGGTTGGACCTCTACAAACAGTATAGTCAACACCTGAACCTGGACCTCTACAAACAGTATAGTCAACACCTGAACCAAAGGGGTACCAATATCCTGGGGGGGATATTTGCTAATGCTCTTTGTGAGGGTTTAAACTAATTCAGCAGGGGGATGGGAACCTGAATTGTAGTTCCAGTGTCCAGGAGGTTGAGAGTAGTGAGGTCAGAAATGAGGTTTCAAGGTCGCAAGAGTTCACTGGCAAGCAGGAAGGTGGTTTGAAGTGCATCTACTTCAATCCCAGGAGCATCCGGAATAAGGTGGGTGAACTTGCAGCATGGGTTGATACTTGGGAATTTGATGTTGTGGCCATTTTGGAGACATGGATAGAGCAGGGACAGGAATGGTTGTTGCAGGTTCTGTGATTTAGATGTTTCAGTAAGAACAGAGAAGATGGAAAAAGAGGTGGGGGTGTGGCATTGTTAGTCAAGGACAATATTATGGTGGCAGAAAGGTCATTTGAGGACTCGTCTATTGAGGTAATAAGGGTTGAGGTTAGAAACAGGAAAGGAGAGGTCACCCTGTTGGGAGTTTTCTATAGGCCTCTGAATTGTTCCAGAAATGTGGAGGAAAGGATAGCAAAGATAATTCTGGATAGGAGTGAGAGCGACATGTTAGTTGTTATGGGGGACTTTAACTTTAGAAATATTGTCTGTAAATACTATAGTGCGGGTACTTTAGATGGGTCAGTTTTTGTCCAATGTGTGCAGGATGGTTTCCTGACACAGTATGTAGACAAGCCAACATGGAGTGAGGCCACATTGGATTTGGTACTGGGTAATGAACCTGGTCAGGTGTTAGATTTCGAGGTAGGTGAGCACTTTGGTGATAGTGACCACAATTCGCTTATGTTTACTTTAGTGATGTAAAGGGATAAGTATATAACACAAGGCAAGAGTTATTGCTGGCAGAAAGGCAATTATGATGCAATTAGGCAAAGTTTAGGATGCATAGGTTGCTGAAGGAAACTGCAGGAGATGGGCACAATTGAAATATGGAGCTTTTTCAAGGAAGTAGTGGAGGCTGGTACGATTGCAACATTTAAGAGCCATTTAGATGGGTATATGAAGAGGAAGGGTTTGGAAGGATATGGGCCGGGTGCTGGCAGGTGCGACGAGATTGGGTTGGGATATCTGGTTGGCATGGACGGGTTGGACTGACGGGTTTATTTCCATGCTGTACATCTCTATGACTCTATAACTGTGGTGTGTCCTTGATAAGTATATACCTGTCAGGCAGGAAGGAAGTGGTTGAGTGAGGGAGCCGTGGTTTACTAAGGAAGTTGAATCTCTTGTCAAGAGGAAGAAGAAGGCTTATAAGGAAGTTGAATCTCTTGTCAAGAGGAAGAAGAAGGTTTATGTTAGGATGAGGCGTGAGGGCTCAGTTAGGGCACTTGAGAGTTATAACTTAGTCAGGAAAGACCTAAAGAGAGAAGTAAGACGAGCCAGGAGAGGACATGAGAAATTTTTGGCAGATAGGATCAAGGAAAACCCTAAATCTTTCTATAAGTATATCAGGAATAAAAGAATGATTCAAGAAAGATTAGGACCAATCAAGGATAGTAGTGGGAAATTGTGCATGGAATCTGAGGAGATGGGGAAGCGCTAAATGAGTATTTTTTATCAGTATTCACACCGGAAAAAGACAATGTTGTTGAAGCGAATACTGAGATACAGGCTACTAGACTAGATGGGATTGAGGTTCACAAGGAGGAGGTGTTAGCAATTCTGAATAGTGTGAAAATAATAAGTCCCCTGGGCCAGATGGGATTTATCCTAAGATTCTCTGGGAAGCCAAAGAGGAGATTGCAGAGCCTTTGGCTTTGATCTTTATGTCATCATTACCTACAGGAATAGTGCCAGAAGACTGCAGGATAGCAAATGTTGTCTGCTTGTTCAAGAAGGGGAGTAGAGACAATCCTGGTAATCATAGATCAGTGAGCCTTACTTCAGTTGTGGGTAAAGTGTTGGAAAAGATTATAAGAGATCGGATTTATAATCACCTAGAGAGGATTAAGTTGATTAGGAATCATCAACATGGTTTTTTAAAGGGTAGGTCATGCCTCATAAACATTATTGAGTTCTTCTAAGATGGTGACCAAACAGGTGGATGAGGGTGAAACAGTTAATGTGGTGTATATGGATTTCAGTAAGGCATTTAATATGGTTCTCCACGGTAGGCTAATGCAGAAAATATGGAGGCATGGGATTGAGGGTGATTTAGCAGTTTGGATCAGAAGTTGGCTAGCTGAAAGAAGACAGAGGGTGGTGGTTGATGGGAAATGTTCATCCTGGAGTTCAGTTACTAGTGATGTACCACAAGGATCTGTTTTGGGGCCACTGCCGTTTGTCATTTTTATAAATGACCTAGATGAGGGCATAGAAGGATGGGTTAGTAAATTTGTGGATAGTGCTGAAGGATGTTGCAAGTTACAGAGGGACATAAATAAGCTGCAGAGCTGGGCTGAGGTAGCAAATGGAGTTTAATGTAGAAATGTGTGAGGCGATTCACTTTGGAAGGAGCAACATGAATAAAGAGTACTGAGCTAATGGTAAGATTCTTGGTAGTGTAGATGAGCAAAGAGATCTCGGTGTCCTTGTAGAACTGAAAGTTGCCACCCAGGTTGATAGGGTTGTTAAGAAGGCATATGGTGTGTTAGCGTTTATTGGTAGTGGGATTGAGTTTCGGAACCATGAGGTCATGTTGCAGCTGTACAAAACTCTCGTGCGGCTGCCTGTGGGGTATTGCGAAAAGTTCTGATCACCGCATTATAGGAAGAATGTGGAAGCTTTGGAATGGGTTCAGAAGAGATTTACTAGAATGTTGCCTGGTACGGAGGGAAGGTCTTATGAGGAAAGGCTAAGGGACTTGAGGCTGTTTTCGTTAGAGAGAAGGTTGAAAGGTGACTTAATTGAGACATATAAGATAATCACAGGGTTAGGTAGGGTGGACAGTGAGAGCCTTTTCCTGAGATGGTGATGGCTAGCACGAGGGGACATAGCTTTAAATTGAGGGGTGATAGATATAGAACCGATGTCTGAGTAGTCTCTTTACTCAGAGCATTGTAAGAATGTGGAACGCCCTGCCTGCAACAGTAGTAGAAGATTCACCAATTTTAAGGGCATTTAAATGGTCATTGGATAAACATATGGATGAAAATGTCAGATAGATAAGCTTCAGATTGGTTCCGCAGATCAGCGCAACATCGAGAGCCGAAGGGCCTGTACTGCGCTGTAATTTTCTATGTTCTAATCTGCCGCTCCCTTAGCCAAGGTGTTCCATTACAGTTACAACACTGGTATCCACCTGAAAATTGCCCAGTTATGTCCTGTATACAAAAAGCAGCAGAAATCCAACCTGGCTAATGACTGTCCATCAGTCTACTCTTGATCTTCAGTAAAGTATTGTAAGGTGTCATCAACAGTGCTATCAAGCAGCACCTGCTCAGCAATAACCTGCTCAGTGACACTCAATTTGGTTTCTGCCAGGACCACTCAACTCCTAACCTCATTACAGCCTTGGTTCAAACATGGACAAAAGAGCTGGATTCTAAAGGTGAGGTGAGAGTGACAGCCCTTCACATCAAGGACACATTTGACTGAATGTGGCATCAAGGAGCCCGAGCAAACATGGAGGCAATGGGAATCAATGCAACAGCACTGCACTTGCTGGAGTCAGAGGGTGGTGGTTCTGGATATTGGAGGACAGTTCCCTCAGCTGCAGGACATCACGGCAGAAGCTCCTTAGGGTAATGTCCCAGACTCAACCATCTTCACCTGCTTCTTAATAACTTCCCTCCATCATAAGTTCAGAATTTGGGTTATAGACTCATAATAGGACGGTGTTCAGCACCATGCATGACTCCTCAAATACTGCAGCAATCCATGTCCACGTGTGGCAAGACTTGAACAAAATCTAGCTTTAGGCTGACCATTGGCAGGTAACATTAATGTGACATAAGTACAAGCCAATCATCATTGACAACAACTGGACCCTCTGTATAATTACAGTGTCGACAAGAGTGTGTCAGAGACTATGAATCCTGCAGTAACTAACCTCTTAACTCCTGTCCACCATCTGGATGACACAAGTCAGGAGTGTGAGGAAGTGCTCCCCACTTGCCTGGGTAAGTGCAATCCAATATCACAAGAAGCTTGACACTATCCAGGCAGTGTCGCTTTCACAAACATTCACTCCCTTCACCACCATCGCTCAGTTGCCACACTGTGCACCTTGTACAAGATGCACCTCAGAAATTCACAAGGTTCCTTTGATAGCAGCTTCCAAACTCAAAGCCACTTCTATTCAGAAGGTTAAGGGCAACAGATTCTTGAGAATGCAACTGCCTGTAAGTTCACCTCCAAGTCGCTTATCATCCTGCAGTGAAAATGTGTCACTGTTCCTTCACTGTTCCCTGGGTCAAAATTCTGGAATTCCCTCCCTAACACTATTGTGAGCTTACCTACGGAACATGGTCTGCAACAGTTCAAGAAGACAGCTCACCAGCTCCTTCTCAAAGGAAACCAGGAATGGGCAGTAAATGATGGCCCAGTCAGCAACACCCACAAATCCATCGGTGGGTGTTGCTGACTGAATAAATTAAAGTTACAAAATTCAGATGATGAGGCCTACTGATGTCTTATTATCTGGACCAAGGGGGGGCACTCCCACTGTCCCCACTGGGCCTGTGATTGGCCAATGCTTTTCCAAATTCATTTTGGTCCAAATCGATAGTCTAGATCCCACCAATCTTTCTTCCTTTCTGCATCAACTTACTACAAAAAGGGGCCTTGGAGATTAAGACCCTGCAATCCCTTAATGGAGGGTAGGTTTGAGAGTGGTTTGGAGTGATCGCTGCTGGGTCCACTAGAATGCTGCCCTCCATTATGTATCTGCTATTATTTTCTCTCAAGCTGTGTCTTTTCCTGCTATGACACTGTTAGGTACTACCTGGAATTGGAATGTAGGCCTACTGCCTGGTAAAGAAAAGTGTGAAAGCAGTTTACTCAATTCCACTTCCAGCTTGCACAAGGTATCGAAACAACTGGACATTGTTGCACACAAATTCCATACAATTGTCACGAAGGCTCACATAACTGTTGTTTTCCAGTTAACAACAATCCTTGGAGGTAATTCTTGTTCTGAATGACTACGTAAAAGGTGACAATATTTGAGTCACCTTGTATACATCTCTCCTGATTTTTACACTTGGTGAACTATGTAATGTGCTAGCTGACTCAATATTTCCTGTTTTTACGTAATCCAGAATCAAAACAAAGCAGCTTGTGCTTTCGATTTGGTACTACTGGGTAAGACATGGAAAGACAAAGTATGAACCTTTTGACTTGTTTTTTAAAATTTTATCTGGAATTTCATTTGGAAGCAGCCAGACCTGATGGAACTTGCTGTGACTAATTTTATCCTTACCTCTCCAATAGCTGCTTCAAATGGAGATCTGTTCTTGTTCAAACGTGGGTGACCAAGATAGCTGATTAAAAACAAGTTTACCTTGAGAAACTGCATGTTCTATACTTTTTCAATAAATTAATATGTTTGCAGTTTAACTTACATCTCTTCCATTTATATGACAACTCTCCCAAAATCCACAACATTTAATGACCACAGTTTGGTGGTTTTATGTGTTATAAAATTGCTATGAAACCAACAATTATAAGGTCAACTATGGGTCTAAATATTGTTCAGTTAAGCCAGGTCTGACTTTGTGATGAATAAGATTTTTATATTTTAAATACAGACTGAATATTGCAATTAACAATAATTACATTATGTTTAAAGCTGAATATTTGCAATGTAAACATATATTTTCAATAAGTCACATATGTAATTAAATCCTAATTGCAGAGGAGATTGTAAATTGTTGTTTAAACGCTGACATTGATGATAGCATCTAGCCCAGCCAGAGGAGGTGGAATAAGTCTTTTTTAAATTAATATCTCACCCTTCCTCTCGGAAAAGAAGTAATTCCAAGTTGAAGTTTTGATGTATGGATCATATTATGCTTTGATACCTCTCTCTCATGGGACAGGGTCTCCTGTGAAGATTGGGTATTGCTAGGCCATGCAGAGTAGTCCTTGCAGAGCTCAGTGCTAGTCCATCATGATTGTCTTGAATGGACCACGTATCCACAGGGAGCACAGGGTGGTAATCAGGAGTGGGAGCCCGATCTAATATTGTCCTCCCTGACCTAGAGCTTTCCACAACAGCTTAGCACTGTAACAGTGTGCTTTCATTTTAATTCTATGCACCTTAGTAACAGAATTAGGCAATTTATCCTTGAGCCTGTTCTGCCTTTCAATGTTATTGTGGCTGATTTGTATCTTCACTATCTTCACCTTCATTGGCTCCACATTCTTTAATACTCTCTGATAAGCAAAAATCTATTGATCTCAGATGTAAAATTATTAATTGATCTAATGTCTATTGCTGTTTGTGGGAGAGAACGCCATATAGTCATGGAGATGTACCGCATGGAAACAGACCTTTTGATCCAACTCATCCATACTGACCAGATATTACAATTCTCGTATGATTACAATTGCAGGGTTTATAATTCTTCACTTTGGTGACCTGGCCTTGAAACTCCCTATTAAGAACTGTTCCTGTGTACTGCCTCAGTGACTGTACCCATTGTGGTTCATCATCTGTGCTCTTCTGGACTCTCGAAACCGAACTCCAGTATTTACTCACAGGCACAATTTCAGCTTGTCTGCAGACAGCTAGCTTCACCGTGCAGATGCTACCCCTGTGATTCCCCAAACTCTAATTTTGTACAGCTACACAAAGAAAGTTCTGTTGGTGCACTTCCCTCACTCTTGCTGTCAGCTGCACAGAACTATTAGTGGCACAAAGCTACTTCTGAACTCCCTCTACTTTCAGGACATTGTCAGAACCCTGATTATATTGTTGATGTATATTTTGTTACACAAATTTGATTCCCCATGCGAGACTGGTAAGCAAGGTTAGATCTCATGGAATACAGGGAGAACTAGCCTTTTGGATACATAACTGTCTCAAGGGTAGAAGACAGAGGGTGGTGGTGGAAAGTTGTATTTCAGACTGGAGGCCTGTGACCAGTGGAGTGCCACAAGGATCGATGCTGGGTCCTCTACTTTTCATCATTTATATAAATGATTTGTATGTGAGCATGAGAGGCATAGTTAGTAAGTTTGCTGATGACACCAAAATTGGACGTGTACTGGACAGCGAAGAAGGTTACCTCAGATTACAACAGGATTTTGACCAGTTGGGCCAATGGGCTGAGAAGTGGCAGATGGAGTTTAATTCAGATAAATGCGAGGTGCTGCATTTTGGGAAAGCAAATCTTAGCAGGACTTATACACTTAATGGTAAGGTCCGAGGGAGCGTTGCTGAACAAAGAGACCTTGGAGTGCAGGTTCATAGCCCTTTGAAAGTGGAGCCACAGGTAGATAGGATAGTGAAGGCAGCGTTTGGTATGCTTTCCTTTATTGGTCAGAATATTGAGTACAGAAGTTGGGAGGTCATGTTGCAGCTGTACAGGACCACTGGTTGGAATATTGTGCAATTCTGGTCTCCTTCCTATCGGAAAGATGTTGTGAAACTTGAAAAGGTTCAGGAAAGATGTACAAGGATGTTGCCAGATAGAGGTTTATAAAATCATGAGGGACATGGATAGGATAAATAGACAAAGTCTTTTCCCTGGGGTCGGGGAGTCCAGAATTAGAGGGCATAGTGAGAGGGGAAAGATATAAAAGAGACTTAAGGGGCAGCTTTTTCACGCAGAGGGTGGTACGTGTATGAAATGAGCTGCCAGAGGAAATGGTGGAGGCTGGTACAATTGCAACATTTAAAAGGCATCTGGATGGATATATGAATAGGAAGGGTTGGAGGGATATGGGCCGGGTGCTGGCAGGTGGGAATAGATTGGGTTGGGATATCTGGTCGGCATGGACAGGTTGGACCGAAGGGTCTCTTTCCGTGCTATACTAGGGAATTTGAAAGTGTGGCTATTTTCAGCTTCTGGGAGCCCCAGGACATTACATGAGCTAACAGTTCAGTCCCTTCATTTGTCGTAGGAATTAAAATGTTTACCACTGTATGCGCACCTTTCTATGAACCTGCTCGTCATCTATTCTCTGACCTTGGCTACTGAACAATTTTCACAGCTCCAACTGAGATCTGACCTTGATTGCGAGAGAGAGGTCAGCAGCATTATATTGCAAAATTAGAAACACCATCATTTGGTCTGAGGAGAGTGTTGGGATTCCTGGCATCTAGCCATGCTTGTGTTTACATTTCTGTATCTGTCAAGATATTGATAGAAAGGTCAAGGATAGAGTCCAGTTGTTTGTAATTCCCACCTTTCTGTTATGATGCCAAAAATACCTGTCACTATTTCTGTGTTAACTGGGATAGAGCTATAGCTGGACGATTCAGTGTGAAATTAAATGACCTTGCTGGTATCAATCCTGGGAGCTCCAAACAACTTGTGTAGCATGGAGGATGGAAACCGACGGACTCGACAGCTCTGTTTGAATTGTGCTTCTTGTTAGTTCATGGGAAAGCAGCGTTAGCGAACTCTAAGGGGGAAGTGACAGCCTCCACATCTTGACCTTCTAACTGAAAGTGATTGTGTGGTGACTGGCAGACTTTGTGAATGTTCTCTAGAATCATTGAAAGTTCACAGCACAGAAAAAGGCTACTTGGCCCATCATGTCTGTGGCAGCTGGTAAATGAATCATTGAGCCTAATCCCACTTTACCACACTAGGTCCATAGGCCTGCAGGTTTCTGATCTGATTTCAGACTTGCCTGAATGTGACGCTCCAGTTTAAAAAATGCAACACATCATACATTTCTGAATCAAATCTTTATTGTTAGCATGTTGAAATAACACATTTTATTTAATATGAATATGAACTGGGCTGGAGATGGATGGCCTATCATTAATATGTCAGCAAATCCACATGAACTCTAGAATTGAAAGTAGTTAAAGTGCCAGACTTTGTCATTCTTCAAGTACTGCTTAGATTAAAAATACCAGAAAGTCCAAGTGTAAGGATGGATCATGTGTCAGAAACCATAACTAAATATAGCGATCTTTTATCTGCGTGTTAGCATCACTGTTGCCATGGGAACATGCTTTTTGCAGCATATTTATGAGATATCTGTTAGTTAATATATTCTTGTAGTTGTATGAAATTAAAATCAGGAAGTGTTATAGGCCATATCGCAATTGTGCATTTCTTTAATACTATTTCTTAATTGACAAATACAAAGTGGGTTAATGTTAACATTGTGTGAGACCGTGTAAAACAAGCAACGTGAATTGATTGTACGTTGCTCCTGATTTTTATTTCTATTGTAACTTAATTAGATACTAAAAGAGCAGAACTCATCTAATTTATCTTCTGTAATCCTGGTAACCACATGACACAATACTAGTAGAGATCAAACAGGTTGCAGGAAATAAATGGAGTGGAGAAGGGGAAGGCTTGTTTTATTGCTGAGGCAAAATCAAATGGGGCAGAGCATAATTTTCTTCCAGTCCTATTTGTGAATTAGCTCACAGGGTCCCTGAACCATGTACATCCTGACATGGGACATGGGCAGAGGACAGGAAACTATTGGCCAGTTCGTCCAACCTCAGTCATTGGTAAGGTTTTAGAGCCCATTATTAAGAGTATTTAGAAGTGCATGATAAAATATGGCTGAGCTAGCATGGCTTTGTCAAGTGGAGGTTTTGTCTGACAAATCTGTTAGAATTCTTCGAGGAGGTGATGAGTAAGTTATATAAACGAGAGCCAGTGGACATGATCTATTTGGATTTCTAGAAGGCATTCGACGAATTGCCTGACAGGAAGTTGCTAAATAAGATAAGAGTCCATGGTGTTAGGGGCAAGGCATAGGTATGAATAGAGGGTTGGCTGACTGGCAGAAGGCACACAGTGGGGATAAAGGGATCTTTTTCAGAATAACAGCCGGTACCTCATGGAATTCTGCAGGGGTCGGCGTTGGGACCACAGCTATTCTCATCAGAAATTAATGATCTAGGCAGAGGAACTGAGGGCATTATTACTAAGTTTGCAGATGACACAAAGATAGGTGGAGGGACAGGTCATGTTGAGGAAGCGGAAAGGCTGCAGAAGGACTGAGAAAGGCGAGAAGAGTGAGCAAAAAAGTGGCAGATGGAATAAAATGTGGCAAAGTCTGAGGTTATGTACTATGGCAGGAAGAATAGAGTTGTAGACTATTTTCTAAATGGGGAAAGGTTTTGAAAATCTGAAGCATAAAGGGACTTAGGAATCCTAGTTCAGGATTCTCTTAAGGTTAACATGCAGGTTCAGTTGGCAATTAGGAAGGCAAATACAATGTTAGCATTCATTTCAAGAGGGCTAAAAAACAATGGTAGACAGGTATTGCTGAGGCTGTATAAGGCTCTGGACAGACTGCATTTGGAATATTGTGAGCAGTTTTGGGCCTCATATCTATGAAGGATATGCTGTTATGGGAGGGGGTCCAAAGGAAGTTTACAAGAATGATCCAGTGGATGAAGGGCTTGTCAATATGAGGAGTGGTTGAGGACTCTGAGTCTGTACTTGAAGAGTTTAGAAGCATGAGGGAGACCTCATTGAACTTTGGAGAATACTGAGAAGCCTGGGTAGAATGGTCTTGGAGAAGATCTTTCAATAGTAGGAGACATAGACCCGAGGGCACAGCCTCAGAGTGAAGGGGTGACCATTTAGAACTGAGATGAAGAGAAATTTCTTCAACCAGAGAGTGGTTAATCTGCGGAACTCTTTGCTGCAGAGGGCTGTGGCGGCCAAGTCATTGAGTTTATTTAAACTGAGATTGATAGACTCTTTGATTAGTAAGGGGATCAAAGGTTACAGGGAGATGGCAGGAGAATGGAGTTGTGAAATATACCAGCCTTGATTGCAGATTAACTTAATGATCCGAATGGCTAATTCTGCTCTTATATCTTACGGTGATATGGGACAAGGATATTAGAAGAGCGAGTCCTTGCAAGACAAAATGTAATGAATATATGGTTGTGTACATTTTATGAATGTGCACTCCTGGTGTACAGCTTCACCTGCTGTAAATACAGTTTACAAAGTTTACCTTGCACCCTGCTAGCTTTGTAGGTTGAACTTCATCTGCCACTTCTTAGCCCAGCTCTGCATCCTGTCAATGTCCTGTTGCAACCTACAACAGCCTTCCACACTATCCACAACTCCACCCAACTTTTATGTCATGGACAAACTTAGTAACTCACCCTTCCACTTCCTCATCCAAGTCATTTATAAAAACACACAAAGAGCAGAGATCCCAGAACAGATCCCTGCGGAACATCTCGGCTGAATACTTTCCATCTACCACCACCTTCTATTGGCCAGTCAATTCTGTATTCAGACAGCCAGATTTCCCTGTATCCCATGCCTCCTTACTTTCTGAATGAGCCTACCATGGGGAACCACATCAAATACTTTGCTAAAATCAATGTACACCACATCCACTGCTCTACCTTCAATGTGTTTTGCCCCATCCTCAAAAGAACTCAATGAGGTTTGTGTGGCATGATCTGCCCCTCACAAAGCCATGCTGACTATCTCTAATCAAACTACGGTTTTCCAAGAAATCATAAATCCTGTCTCTCAGAATCCTCTCTAATAATTTGCCCGCCACAGACATAAGACTGGTCTGTTATTCCCAAGGTTATCCCGATTCCCCTTCTTGAATAAGAGAATAACATTTGCTATCCTCCAATCATCTGGAACTACTCCAGTGGACAGTGAGGGCACAAAGGTCACCTCCAAAAGCACAGCTATCTCCTTACTCACTCGCTTCCTGCAGTATCCTAGAGTATATCCCGTCTGACCCAGGGGATTTATTTATCCTTATGTTTCTCAAACTTTTCAGCACATCCTCCTTCTTAACATCAACCTGCTCAAGCATATCAGTGTGTTTTACGCTATCCTCAGAAATGTCAAGATCCCTTTCAGTAGTAAATACTGAAGCAAAGTATTCATTAAGGACCTCCCTACCTCCTCGGACTCCAGGCGCAAATTCCCTCCACTATCCCTGATCGGCCTAATCCTAATTCTTACCATCTTCTTGTTCCTCACATCAGTGTAGAATGCCTTAGGGTTTTCCTTAATCCTATCCACTAAAGCTTTTTCATGCCCCCTTCTAGCTCTCCTAAGTCTATTCTTCATTTCCTTTCTGGTTACCTTGTAACTCTCTAAAGCCCAGTCTGATCATTGCCTCCTCAACCTTAAGTAAGCTTCCTTCTTCCTCTTGACTAGATGTTCCACATCCCTAGTCACCCAAGGTTCTTTCACCCTACCATCCCTTCCTTGCCTCAGTGGGACAATCCTGTCCAGCACTATCAGCAAGTGCTTCCTAAACAACCTTCACATTTCTGTCATGCATTTCCTGAGAACATCTGTTCCCAAGTTAGGAGCCTCAATTCCTGCTGGATAGCATTGTAATTCCCCTTCCCCAATTAAATACTTTCCCACGCTGTCTGCTCCTATCACATGCAAAGACTATAGTAATGATCAGGGAGTTGTGATCACTATCACCGAAATGCTCTCCCATGGAGAGATCTGACACCTGGCATGATTCGTTGCCAAGTACCAAATCCAATATGGCTTCCCCTCTAAGCTTATCCACATATTGAGTCAGGAACTCTTCCTGGACATACCTGACAAAAGCTGCTCCATCCAAACTATTTGAATTAAGGAGGTTCCAATCAATATTAGGGAAGTTGAAGTCACCCATGACAACAACCCTGTTACTTCTGCACCTTTCCAAAATCTGCCTCCCAATCTACTTCTCTGTGTCTCTGTTGCTACTGAAGGGTCAGTGGAAAGTCAGTTTTCTACTGACTACTCCTGTCCTGTTTCTGACTTTCACCCATACTGACTCTGTAGACAAACTCTCCTTGATGACTTCCCTTTCTGCGGCTGTTATACTATCCCTGCTTACTCCTCTACCTCTTTTCCCTCCCCACTCCTCTCACAACACCAGGCACCCTGGTCGAATTCCTGCTTTGGCTGTCTGTGAGGATTAGATTAGATTAGATTACTTACAGTGTGGAAACAGGCCCTTCGGCCCAACAAGTCCACACCGATCCGCCGAAGCGCACCCACCCAGACCCATTCCCCTACATTTACCCCTGCATCTGACACTACGGGCAATTTAGCATGGCCAATTCACCTAATCTGCACATCTTTGGACTGTGGGAGGAAACCGGAGCACCCGGAGGAAACACACGCAGACACGGGGAGAATGTGTAAACTTCATACAGTCAGTCGCCTGAGGCGGGAATTGAACCCGGGTCTCTGGCGCTGTGAGGCAGCAGTACTAACCACTGTGCCACCGTGCCGCACACATTTTTGCACATTTTTCCCGTGTCTGCGTGGGTTTCCTCCGGGTGCTCTGGTTTCCTCCCACAATCCAAAGATGTGCAGGTCAGGTGAATTGGCCACGCTAAATTGCCAAGTCGGGGTAAATATAGGATAGGGGAATGGGTCTGGGTGGGTTGGTGTGGACTTGTTGGGCCGAAGGGCCTGTTTCTATAATGTAGGGAATCTAATCATCTAGTTTTGCAGATAAGAGTCTACAATGGTTATTTAAATACACAACAGCAAAACTTGCAGGGGATTCAGTGTGCCACCAGATGGAGCTCTTCACCTTGTGGTGATGAAACAGCAAGGCAAGCAACAAAGACTTGCAGAGGCAGCAAGAGACCAAAGGAGGGAAAAGCTCTAGAGCCCACAGCATGGTGGATTCCAGTAACTAAACATCATTCCTAAAACTCACAAGATAATCATGTGTAGGGTGGCTGTGTATTTACCTGGGCACCTGCCAGAGTGAGAATTGGAGTCGAGTCTGTGCTGCAGTGAACTTCACTGATGCCCTATTTACAAGCTGGCAGTGCAGGCCACCAAAGGTCCTTAGACAGTACCTTCCAAACCCATAACCACTTCTATCCCGAAGAACCAAGGGCAGCATGGGAACATCACTGACTACATGCTCCTCTCCAAGCCACTTACCATCCTGACTTGAAAATATATCGCTGTTCGTTCACTGTCACTGGGTCAAAATCCTGGGATTCCCCGCCCAATAACATTGTGGGTCAACCCTCAGCATGTGGGCTGCAGCGGTTCAACAAAGCAGTTCACCACCACCTTCTCAAGGGCAGCTAGGGATGAGCAATAAATGCTGGCCCAGCCTGTGATGCCCACATCCAATGAAAATAAAAGAGGGTGGAGTCATTGAATATGTTTAAGATGGCAGTGGATAGATTCTTGTTGGGAAGGATATCAAAGATTATTGGGCTAGATGGGAATGTGGAATTGGACCAGGCTTGAAGGACTCATTCATAATTCATATATTTGTATGTCCGCAGTGAATGGGCACTAATATTTGCCCCTATGACTTGCTTCCAATAGGTGCAACTTAGTGTGGCGCAACAATCATGAAAAATCAGGATTGTTTCTCAACACGATGTTACAGTAAGTCATGGAACTCTGTGCCATTGATGCTTTCACACAATTGAAGAATATGGTGCTCGTAAAGCACTGCCGGTCAGGCAGCATCTGAGGAACAGGACTCTCCTGTGCTTTTCCAGCACCACACTCTTCAACTTGGACCTCCAGCATTTGCAGTCCTCACTTTCTCTTGCTTTCACACAGTGCTGATCCACAAATAACTCCCTCCACTTTTTACTGAGACCACCTGAACTGGTTCCTCTCAGGATGACACAAAGTGCTGATCGAATGAGAGCCATATAGCGATATGGATTCTGAGTGATTCAGGATGCCCACTGATTTGCTCAATGATTATGCTATCTGGCCAGTTCAGGAGGAGTCCGTCAGCCAGGACAGTTTAGAATGAGTGTCACGATTTGTGATCATTTCCACTAGCTTGCTGTGCAAAGCTTGGAGCTGCCTGAAGAAGAGGAGTTGGAGCAGAGAGGCAAGGAAGGGATGAGACGAGGAGGACAGCCCAGTGCGAGTGTGCATTGCTGGTGTAAACTATTGAGCAGGGATTCTTCTGAGCTCCCCCTATTTCCCCTGAGCACCACCAGTCTCTCCTTCGTATGAGCTGAGCCTGACATCCACCAAGTCCAAATATTGAAGTTTGATAAATATCAAGAAGCCTGAACTGATGATGTGAGCTCAAACAATACAACTTTATGGGCACATCACTTAGATTCTACAGGTACAACTCTAATAAACAAATAATCTTGTTTCTGTCATTTTGTTTTACTACACGACTCTGAAAGACTCAGTCTTAATTTGACAAAGAGTCAAGTGAATCATAAATATATAAAATGTACACTCCTCAAAGCATACCCGATTATATCTCCTGTCCCCATGTTCCTATACCATGGCTTATCCGCCGTTACAGCTCAGTTGGTGAATATCCAATCAGGACACTTCCGATCACCGTAATGTCTCTGAGGCAGTTTGATCTCGAGAATTTTGTTTTAGACTTACAGGACTCGATTGCAATCAAATCATACTTACTTGATATGATCCCAGCTGATGTTACCAATAGTCAAGTCAGATCCTGGAATGAAATATTGGCTTGGTGGATCATGGTTATTTTTTTTCAGAAACAAAAACAGGAATTGCTGGAAAAGCTCAGCAGGTCCGGCAGCATCTGTGGAGAGAAGTCAGAATTAATATTTCAGATCGGGTGACCCTTCCTCAGAACTGATGGTAGCTCGGAAAATGTTGGTTTTTATGCAGAAAATAGGGTGGAGGGAGGGGGAAGGAGTAAACGAAAGGTGGAGATAGAACCCAAAGAGAGAGAAGAGTTGCATAGACATATAAGTGAATACTGGTCAGCCTAGTTCAATGAATGTCTGCTAATGGGGACTGTTAGTGGCTAACAATGGGTGGGGTGTAATAAGCAGGCCATGTGATAACAAGGCCTAATGTGTGGGGGGTTGGGCTAAGGACATGGGGGAGGGTGCCTCAAACCCTAAAATTATTGATATTGAGTCCAGAAGGCTGCAGGGTCCCGAAGCAGAAAATGAGGTGTTGTTCCTCCAGCCTGCACTGAGCTTCGCTGGAGCACTGCAACAAACCTGAGACAGAGATGTTGGCCAGGGCACCGTGTGGTGTGTTAAAGTAGCTGGTAACTGGAAGCTCGGAGTCTTTTTTTTCAGGCAGGATGTAGGTGTTCTGTGAACCGGTCACCCAGTCTACATTTGTTTCCCCAAAGTACAGGAGACCACATTGTGAGCCGCGAATGCAGTAGATTAAGATTGTGTGAAGTGCAGGTAAAGTGGAGCCATGAGGCTGTGGGGGTGGGGTTTGGAGGTGGTGTTGGGAGTGAAGGAGGACTGGACCAGGGTGTCCCAGAAGGAATGGCCCTCCTCTTTGTCCCATTGCAGAGCTTGATAAGATGTGGCAGTGCCGGCGTTGGACTGGGGCGGACAAATTTTAAAAATCACACAACACCAGGTTATAGTTAAACCTGTTGGACTGTAACCTGGTGTTGCGTGATTTTTAACTTAGAGCTTGTTAACTTGCCTTTGAAGGAGATCATTCCATTGGAAAAATCTGTCAGAAACTGGGTTACAGCTCAGGAGCTTGGGACACTTGTAACAGGACGCTACAGGACTACAGCTAGATTACAGGGAAAATTACAAAGCTTTTGTTGAGACTAAGAGATTAGAAGGTGCTAGAGGAACTGTTAAAAATCTTTTATTTTGTTTAAGCAAATTGGCCTATAATTTGGAAACATGTATTTGTTTTTCTTATCTCATTACACGAAGATACATTGTACTGTTTAAGGTAATTTTAATCTTTCCAATCTGCCACTCTGAATTTTTTCTTTTCTGTTAAAGATGTCAACTTACATCAAGCCTTGTTTCACGTATACACACCATAATCTGTCCCTCTCACATACACACACTCACACACTCAGATGTGGGTGCACATATTAGCTGGCACCTTTCTCAGAGCTGCAACTGCTCTGTCACAATAACCATTGGAAATATAGCAGAAATCACTTCACAAGTGTTAGCTCTCACTCTGAAATGTCTGTTTTACTGTCACACAACACAAAAATTGGTCTGTAATTATATAACTCCTTCAAAGATTTAAAATGTTAAGGTTTATTTTTTTCTCTCATCTTCTGTTGGAGTATTATACCAACAGCTTCAGTTACATTGTACAGCTAGACACAAAACAGAAATATAATCGCTAATGACCTTTGGAATCACTCCCAGTTCTAACGAAGTTTGCATTGTTGGCCTGCATGTAACAATAATTCAGTATTCAAAATGTTCATTCTGGGTTCTTACCATAAATCATCTGCACAAAGCTTTCAGACAACATTACTATAAACAGGGCTTCAGGCTTTTATGTACATCCTTCACCTCACTGTCGTCATTAATATGGTAAGTGATGTCATACTGTCTAGCATCAAGTTATAGTGAAATAAAAAGACAAGTTGTTAGGTTTCTCACAGAAATGTCCTACCTTATATTTTCAGTCTGCCCATTGGTGGTCATTGAAGCTGAACCCCATTGGGCAGAGGTGAAACAACAGCAAGGGAAACAGAAATAACTCCACAGGAGCCGGTATCCTGTCACTGAGTCACCTTTTATTTACACGTGGAGAGACCTTGACATTGATCCAGCTCCCTCAGGGCCAGCTCTCAGGATATCTGACACTCCTGTTCTTTTTTTAAACCCCCACACTACCACCTAACTGCGGTAGTGATTATTTTTTCCCCAGCACCCATGTTGTGTGTGTGCAGGTGTGAGACACAGTGAGAGACACAAGGTGTACGAATCATTATTCAGTTTCCACCACCAGGAAGAAAGGAAACACCCGAGTGGCCAGTGACAAGCAGTGCCCTTCATATCAAAGGGCAATGCTGTGTGATCAAACAGTGAAGGGGAGGGCAGGGATTAAATCAAAATAGAGTTGGAGGGGGAACACTCCTGTTCTTTTTTTTTCCCTCTTTCTCTTTTTTTTTCTTTTTTTAAACCCCCACACTACCACCTAAGTGCGGTAGTGCTTATTTTATCCCCAGCACCCATGGTGTGTGTGTGCAGGTGTGTGACACAGTGAAAGACACAAAGTGCACGAATCTTTATTCAAATTCCACCACCAGGAAGATAGGAAAACACCCGGGTGGCCAGTGACAAACACTGCCCTTCACCTCAAAGGGCAGTGCTGTGTGATCAAAAACAGTGAGGGGGAGGGTAGGGACTAAATCAAAATAGAGTTGGAGGGAGAAATGATGCACTCCACTCCCTGCGGCGCCCACCTCTCCCTGAACAACTCCAGGGTGTTGGTCGACACCGCGTGCTCCTTCTCCAAGGACACCCGGGCCCTAACGTAAAAAGCGGAAGAGGGGCAGGCAGTCGGCCCTAACGACCCCCTCCACGGTCCACTGCCTGGACCTGTTAATGGCCAGTTTGGCCAGGCCCAGGAGCAGACCCACGAGGAGGTCTTCAGACCTGCCCTCCCTCCTCCGTACCGGGTGCCCGAAGATCAGGAGCGTGGGACTGAAGTGCAGCCAAAAACAGAGGAGAAGGTTTTTAAAAACTGCACCAGGCACCCGAGCTACAAATCTTTACACAGACTGTGAAGCCCCAAAGCATTCAGGCAATCCCCGACGGGGAATTGAACCCCGGCCACTCGCATGACAGGCAGGGAAACTAAACACTATACTACCAAGGACAGTGGCCAAACATTTAATATTCTATTGTGGATGTGGTTAACAATGTGATAGTGACCAGATAATCTGTTTCTCCTGACACTGTTTTAGGTATTGCATTTTGCTACAACAAGGGTTATACTTACATAATTAAAGGTAGGGCCTTGGCTAGTGTTGTAGAACAGAGGGACTTAAGGATGGAGGTACATAATTCTTTGAGGCTTGTTGTTAAAAGGACATTTACCACACTTTCTCAGTCCTTTGAGGGTAGGAGTTTGGACGGCATGTTGAAGTTGTACAGGATGTTGGTGAGGCCTCTTCTGGAATACTGTGTCCAGTTCTGGTCACCTTGTTATAGGAAGGAAAATATTAAGCTAGAGAGGGTTCAGGAGAGATTTACCAGGATGTTGCCGGGTATGGAAGGTTTGAGTTATCAAGAAAGGCTGGATGAGCTGGGACATTTTTCACTGGAGCATAGGAGGTTCAGAGGTGGCCTTATACAAGTTTATAAGATAATGAGGGGTATAGGTAGGATTAACGGTTGCTGTCTTTTCCCTAGGATGGGGGATTTCAAGACTAAGGGACATATTTTTACAGTAAGAAGAAAGCGATTTTAAAAATATGTGAAGGGCAAAGATTTTGGTTAGTGTGTGGAATGCATTTCCTGAGGAATTGGTGGATATTGACATAATAACAAAGTTTAAAAGACATTTGGACGGGTACATGAATAGTAAAGATTTTGAGGGATATGGCCCAGGAGCAGGCAGGTGGGACTAGTTTAGATTGGGATTGTGGTTGGTTCAGACCGGATAGACCGAAGGGTCTGTTTCCATGCTGTATGACTCTATAACTAAGTGATTGTTTTGTCATTAGCCCGCAGGGATAATACACCTACTTTTCTTCAAGACAGTGCCATGTGAAGCTACATTTATCTGAACAGGTAGCTGAAGGTGTGGTCTTAATGTATTGTCTGTGAGACAGTATCTATAATAGTGCAGTGTCCTTTCTGTGTTGCAAGAGTGTCAAGCTTAGTCGCTACACTTTTTTTTGCTTCAAAAATGTACTTTATTCGTAAAATATCTTTATATACATGCACAGTCTCTGAAGCAATTCCACTCTGTACAGTAGTATAAGATACAGCAAACAAATTTTGGAGTTTGACCCTATCCAGCTAAAAAAACCAAAACCATTTTCTTGCTTGTAAAAGATTATATTTACATGTTTTTGAGGCATCAGGAGATTTCCTGTATCTGAACGGATCCCCATTTAACTTTGGTAGAATGACCTTAAACAGTGGTCTTTCCCCACTGTGCCTTGGTGACAGCTGCCCTGGGCTTTAGTGGGTTGCTCAGCACACAGTCCAGGACCTTGAAATGTGCCAGTCTACAAAGGCTCAGTCAAGGTCAACTCTTCTCTCTGGAAGACCAACACATTTCAGGCAAACCAAAGAGCAAGTTCAACTGAGTGGAATGGTCTTCTGGGCACAGTTGATGTTTGTCTTGGTGTACATCCCAGAGAACTGCCTGTACAGCACAGAGTCCTGCATTGTGGACTGCTCGGGGTGGACCTCCACAAAAGCTATTGCTAGGGTAAGACTTGAAGCTGATACCTAATTGTTCAGAGACAAAAGTGTTACCAACTGCAATGCAGTTAACAATCACAGTGGCACAGCCCTGAAACGATGAGCCTCTGCTGGTGGTGAAATAACCCAGCAAATAATCACAAATTTGAAGATCAGTCATATAGCTTGCTGTCCCAGCAAGTCAGCAGACCACGTGTCAGACACACTGATCTCTCCGCCTACCTGTGTTTCCATTAAGCAAGGTTCGCTACTTGGAAGCAGAGTCACATGCATTTGCAGAAATTCAGTTTTTACAGGATTCTCCATGACTTGGAGCACATGTAAGACTGGAGGATTGTGGAAGCTGAGGGAAATAGGACACCACAACCCAGCAGAGAAAAGTGACAGATACAGAGGCTCCAAGGATAAAACAAAATAATAGAACTGCAGGGATAGAGAATAGTATCGCAACTATGCACTCTTTTGATTTGTGCTGTGCTAAATTAATCGTTGCACCACAAAACAATCAGAAGAATAAAAGGGTTCTCAGTCCAGTAGAGGACTGATTTTCCGATAAATCCATCTTTGCTCCAAGAATCAATTGGTAGGTTGACCCTGGCAGAAATGTGTTAATATTTACTCCATAAAACAGAGTCGGACTCAGTATCCAAACCAACATAATTTATTTTACTTTTGCTTCATGATTTCTGCAGAACTCCGATTGTTTAAAAGTCACCCTCTCTAGAGTCTGAGTGTGGGGACCCGAGGTGAAATTCATTTTTTTACCTGTTATCATTCACTTGACCCACTCACTGTAAGTGAAGCAATGAAGAAACTCTCAGTTTTGATTGTAGAATGAATTTGTCCCTATAGTCAGAATGAATTTGGCTGATTATTTCAGTGCCAGATTAACTTCAATTGAAGCTCTCTAATATGTTATTGAAGTCCAATCTACAAAGCCTACATTCCCTATTTTTCTAAGTATTTATCCAATTTGCTCTTACATCACGTTATTCAATGTGCATCAATATGATGCAGATGAATTCCATGTTGCAATAACTCTCACAGTTAATGTTATTCTCTCCTTTGTTCTTAATCCTCAAGCTGGACTTCCTCCACGGTTACATCCACTGGGGATCCCCACCGCCCGGTGGCAAATGGGCACGCCAAGGCGTGTCCGGACGGTGGATGAGGGAGAAGAGGTGGATGGTGTGCAGCAGCAGTCTATTCAGGGCCCTCCTTTTCACATCCTTAAACAAAACAAAATTAAACACTCCTGTTCTTATATGTCAGCCAGGGTTTCCTGATTGGACCAGATTAACAACCCTAATCAGGGAACTCATATTGTATGAGGTCTATCGACCTCGCCTTGTTACAATCACTACAGAAAAAATACATTGGTAGGAACAGTGTACAGACGCTGAAACAATGGCACTTTGTGGGAAAGGCTATAAATCAACAAATATGAGCATATAAAAAGAATAGACCAATAATTATGGTTGCTTTAATCTTCACATTGATTGACTTAATCAAATTGGAATCAAATTGTATCTATGACAACAAATTTATAGAGTGCATTATGGATAGTGTCCTAGAGCAAGATGTCATGAAGCCAACCAGGATGCAGGCTATCTTGGATCTGGTAACGGGTAATAAGGTAGGTTTAATAAATGACCTCAGATTAAATGATCGCCTGGGAAATAGTGATCATAACATGACAGAATTTAATATTCACCTCACCAATGAGAACCTGGATTGGAAACACAGATTGTTTGACTTAAATAAAGGGAATTACAATAAAATGAGAATAGAGTTAGCTGATGTGAATTGGGTGGATAGATTAGAGTCAAGAGTGTGGTGCTGGAAAAACATAGGAGGTCAGGCAGCATCCAGGGAGCAGGAGAATCGATGTTTTGAGCGTAAGCCCTTCATCAGGAATGATGAAGCTCTGAAGAAAGGCTTATGCCCGAAGCGTCGATTGTCCTGCTCCCTGGACGCTGCCTGACCTGCTGTGCTTTTCCAGCACCACACTCTCGACTCTGATCTTCAGCACCTGCAGTTCTCACTTTCTCTTGGGTGGATAGATTAGCAGGAATGACAGTAAGCAAGCAGTGGCAGACATTTGAGGAGGTAATTTATGACTCTCAGCAAAAAACCATCCCAGTAAGGAGGAAAGATTCTAAAAGAGGAATAAACCCACCATGGTTAACCAAGGAAATTAAGGAGAGTATTAAATTGAAAGTAAAAGTACATAAGGATACCAAAGTCAGTGATAGCTCTGAAGACTGGGATAAATTCAGAATCCAGCAAAGGATGACTAAAATGATAATAAAAAGACAGAGATAATAAATTAAAAGGGCAAACGAGTGAGAAATATGAAAACTAACAATAAGAGCTTCATTAGATATTTAAAAAGGAAAAGTGAGGTCAAAGTGAACATAGGCCCCTTAGAAAATGAATCTGGGGAGATGGTTTTGGTGAACAATGGCAAAGAAGTTAAACAGATATTTTGCATCTGTCTTTGTGATGAAAGATACTGCAAATATCCCATTAAAACTAAAGAAGGGGAGGAATTAAGTACCACTCCAATCACTAATGTAGTAATATTAGACAAACGAATGGCAGATAGGTTCCCTGGTCTTCTTGGCTCATAACCTGGGATCCTAAAGAAGGTCGCTACACACTCAGTGGATGTATTGGTTATAATTTTCCAATAATAGTTGAATTCTGAAGAAATACCAGAGGATTGGAAAACTGCTGATGTGACAACTCTATTCAAAATGAGAGGGAGGCAAAAACGGGTAACTATCGGTCAATTAGTTTAACATGTATTGTTAGGGAAGTATTGGAATCAATTATGAAGGAAGTGATAGCAGGACCTTTGAAAATCATAATATAATCATGCAGAGCGAGCATCCAGGGACAAATGTGAAGAAAAGCAGCTTAGGCAAGATCTCTGGAGGCCAGCTGGCACCTTTGAAAGTATGATAAACCAACAAAGGAAAAACTGGAGGGTGCCTGCATTCTCCTTACATTATGTACAATGATAGAGGAGGAGGAGGAGTTGAGGGGTCTTTTAACCTTAGGACTTCTACAAGTAGGAGAAAGTGAGGACTGCAGATGCTGGAGATCAGAGCTGAAAACGTGTTGCTGGAAAAGCGCAGCAGGTCAGGCAGCATCCAAGGAGCAGGAGAATCAACGTTTCGGGCATGAGCCCTTCTTCAGGAATGAGGAAAGTGTGCCAAGCAGGCTAAGATAAAAGGTAGGGAGGAGGGACTTGGGGGAGGGGCGTTGGAAATGCGATAGGTGGAAGGAGGTTAAGGTGAGGGTGATAGGCCGGAGTGGGGGTGGGGGCGGAGAGGTCAGGAAGAAGATTGCAGGTTAGGAAGGTGGTGCAGAGTTCGAGGGTTGGGACTGAGACAAGGTGGGGGGGAGGGGAAATGAAGAAACTGGAGAAATCTGAGTTCATCCCTTGTGGTTGGAGGGTTCCTAGGCGGAAGATGAGGCGCTCTTCCTCCAACCGTTGTGTTGCTATGGTCTGGCGATGGAGGAGTCCAAAGACCTGCATGTCCTTGGTGGAGTGGGAGGGGGAGTTAAAGTGGTTGGTTTGGTTGGTCCGGGTGTCCCAGAGGTGTTCTCTGAAACATCCCGCAAGTAGGCGGCCTGTCTCCCCAATATAGAGGATGCCACATCTACAAGTCCCTTGCATTTCATTCAGCTCAGGCAGCATTGGTTGGAGACAAAAACAAAACTGCAGATGCTGGGATCTAAACTAGACAAGGAGGAGGCTGGAAGAGGACAGCAAGCCAGGCAGCATCAGAGGGTGGAGGAGTCAATGTTTTGGATTATACCCAAAACGTGGACTCCTCCACCTCCTGATGCTGTCTGGCTTGCTGACCTCCTCCAGGCAGAATTGATGGCCTATATACGTGTACCAGCCAAAAAAAGGATCTGAGTGGAGATCCCCAAGTGGCCAAGGCTGCGTTTATGCTTGATGCTATGGCTTTTCCTCCCAATGGTAGTTGATTTTGTAAGAAAAAAACTGATCAAACTTTGAGGTATAAGTATGTGTTTCTTGAAATGCAAACTTGGCAACTCAAAATTGGCAGCCTGTTTTTACACTTACCCTGTTTTTTTCCCCTTGAAGCCACTGGAAAGACCAGCCTGCTGATTAGATATTATCCGCTTTGTAACATTGAGCAGGATTAACTTAAACCCCAATGAATGCTAAGATCATTTTCTGTTGAGAAAGTCTTATAATGCAATACTTTAACAAACTTATACATTTGTATGATTTATCTTCATTATTAAAGTATGTTTTATATTTCTGGTCTTTGTAGCTACCATTGGTAAAACATTCTGTGACCGAAATCTTTTTACTTGCCTCTGTGTTCTATGCTGAACATCCTGACTCATTCCCCTGCGCCTGCCAAATAAATAAAACATGATATTTTTTCCTACTTAATATAAACTTTTGATCGTCTAGGAACTTTCTGTTGGATCTAACTCAACGTTTCCTCAATGGGGAAATAGAGGTCAAGTCATTCTTACTAACCATAACCACTTTCTTGCTGGTATTACATAACACCTTTGCTCTGTACCATGTCCCTGTTGGAAATCCCTTTGCTTTTTAAAAAATGCTTTTAAAAGCATCGTTATGGGTCTGTATCTTTGTACAGCCGGATCTTTTTTTTTTCCCACTTCAGAAGCATGTGGGAACATTTTATGAAAATTTAATTCCAGCAGTGAAAGGGTTAAGATGAAAGCCAGGCAGTTTAAGCCGAATGCCGAATCTCACAGTCAAGTAGGAAGTTGCAGTTTAGAGCCAGTATTCTGCTGCTGAGAATCAACAGAAAATTGCCTCAGGATAGGGGTCACTAAGAATGTGATTTGATTGCATGAGACTGCAGGGTGTGATGCCATAGTGAGAGTGCATTTAGGATTTGGAACGACTTGTTTTACTGGACGTCAGACATGAAGGCAAGGCTACAGAAGTTAAACTTTCTTAAGTTGGACGTTGGGTATGAGAAAGAAATCAAGGTATGTGTCATCGTTGTTGACTTAGTTTCAGCCGTAAATGTTAAAATTATGTTAATTGTCAGTTGAAAACTGTTGAATGTTAAGTAACTTTATTATTGCTTATTTGAAAAAAGCCAACCCGCACAACGAGCATGGTGATGTGTAGCAATGTAAGTGCACTGTGCTGAAACAAAGGACATATATTTTAGTCGGTTCTTCAACAGCAATGTTCAGGAGTAAAATTAAGTCATGCATTGTAGTTTTCTGGACTTGGAGCAGAGATTAATGAGCTGTTGGTGCTGACATCAATGGATGATGTGCTTTGGTATAACCACACAGTTACATAGGATATCATTTAAAAATTTGTACAAGATAATGAACAAAATAAAACTGGGCTGGAGGAGCCCAAGATTAGAAAGGTTTGAAGATTACAGCACTTGCATGTTGACCATATATAAACCAGAAATACTAAGTAAATTTAATTCATTTAAATTGTATTGCTTGTGATGCACTCAAGCAAAAATTTTATAATGTATGTGCTATGAGTGTTTCTGTTCACATCTGTTATTGTCTACATTTCTATGTGGAGAAAGTGAGGGCTGCAGATGTGGAGATCAGAACTGAAAATATGTTGCTGGAAAAGCACAGCAGGTCAGGCAGCATCCAAGGAACAGGAGAATCGACGTTTCGGGCTTATGCTGCCTGACCTGCTGCGCTTTTCCAGCAACACATTTTCAGCTACATTTCTATGTGACCTTATTTACATTTTTACATAAAATACAAACAAATAAAACACATTCTTGTTTAGTACATAACTGAACATCTGTGTAACCAATGATTTAAGCTCTGGATTCCTATGTTGGGTCCTACCACAATTTTTGTTTCAAAACAAAATATGGTGGATGTACACTATAGGTGTTCTATTATTCATAAATAACAAGGAACTAATTTTTATGTGAATTCATAAATATTTATAATCAACCTGTTGCCTTGTATTGATGTACCTCTGTGGCAGGCGAACCTGGATCTTCTAGTCTACCGATACACCAGAAGACCCTCAGTGGACACATTTACTTCTGCACTGTCATCATGCACCGACACATTGTCACTCAGCACACCAGCCACATGACCAGCTTAAAGAAATACACTCAGTGAGAGTCCAATCTAAGTGTCGAGAGTGTGGTGCTGGAAAAGTACAACAGGTCAGGCAGCATCCGAGGAGCAGGAGAATTGACGTTTTGGGCAAGAGCCCCTTATCCAGAAAGGGGCTTGTTTGATTATTTCTAACTTATGGGAACCAGATGACATAACAAGCAAATGAGGAAATAACAAATGGACTCTTAATTCAAATGAAGTCCTTTCAAGTCCTGACATTGCAGACCCCCAATTCTGTCTTCTGTAACATTGCCAATTTTAATTGTGCCTCCATTGGTAACCATGCCTTCAGATGGAAATGCTTCCTAAACCCTTTCCCTCTGTTCCTAGCTCTCTCTCCTTTAACATCATCGATAAAACCTACCTCTTTTGAGCAAACGTTTTGCTTGCTCTAGTGATTCCTTCTAGCTCAAATTTTATTAAGTAAATGTTCTTTGAAACATCCTTGTGTGTTTTAATATGTTGGGGGTGCTTTATAAATACAAAGTTGTTATTATGAGCCATTTTGTCATGCCTGGCTTGCTGTGTTCTTCCAGCCTCCTGTTTATCTACTCTGGATCCCAGCATCTTAAGTGTTTTTTTTCATCTTCCAATTTTCCTCAAGTGTAAGATGTATATATTTGGATTTTGAATTTGAATTTCTGTCAGAGAGTTTGCGGAGGCTAATGGAAATTTGTTCTCATTGGGAGAGTTTCCCAGTGAACAAAGCAAATAGTGTAGTGCATTCGGCTTTCAGATAAGAAGATTCAAAGTCTTTTGGGCCTGGGGAAACACTGATAATTTGGAGAAAGCTTTGCATTTCAGTTTGGCAATTTTGCAGAGGTCTTGACTGGTGCTGAATGTGTAAAACCTTTGCTCCTAAATAAGGGAAGCAGTTTAGGACTGTTAAGAAGTAGATTATCTCTGTATAAGGAGTTCGGTTTAAAAGGTTCAGACCATAAATGTTTAGTTGCAACTGTGAAGGAGTTATTTGAAGCTGAAAATGTCTAAACTCAGTTGTATGAACGTTCCAGGAAGAGGCCATCAGATTTTCAAAAAGGAGGATTGAAGTCATTGTTAAATTAAGCTTTACAGATAGAGTCATAGAGATGTACAGCACAGAAACAGACTCTTCGGTCCAACCCGTCCATGCCGACCAGATATCACAACCCAATCTAGTCCCACCTGCCAGCACCCGGCCCATATCCCTCCAAACCCTTCCTATTCATATACCCATCCAAATGCCTTTTAAATGTTGCAATTGTACCACACTCCGCCACTTCCTCTGGCAGCTCATTCCATACACGTACCACCCTCTTTGTGAAAAAGTTACCCCTTAGGTCTCTTTTATATCTTTCCCCTCTCACCCTAAACCTATGCCCTCTAGTTCTGGGCTCCCCCACCCTAGAGCAAAGACCTTATCTATTTATCCTATCCATGCCCCTCATGATTTTATAAACCTCTATAAGGTCATCACTCAGCCTCTGCTCCAGGGAAAACAGCCCTAGCCTATTTAACCTCTCCGTTTAGCTCAAATCCTCCAATGCTGGCAACATCCTTGTAAATCTTTTCTGAACCCTTTCAAGTTTCACAACATCTTTCCAATAGGTAGGAGACCAGAATTGTACACAACATTCCAACAGGGGCCTAACCAATGTCCTGTACAGCCACAACATGACCTTCAAACTCCTGTACTTAATACTCTGACCAATAAAGGAAAGCATACCAAACACCTTCTTTGCTATCCTATCTACCTGTGACTCCATTTTCAAGGAGCTATGAACCTGCACTCCAAGGTCTCTTTGTTCAGCAACACTCCCTTGGACCTTACCATTAAGTGTATAAGTCCTGCTAAGATTTGCTTTCCCAAAATGCAGCACCTCACATTTATCAGAATTAAACTCCATCTGCCACTTCTCAGCCCATTGGCCCATCTGGTCAAGATCCTGTTGTAATCTGAGGCAACCTTCTTCATTGCCCACTACGTCTCCAATTTTGGTGTCATCTGCAAACTTACTAACTGTACCTCTTATACTCACATCCAAATCATTTATGTAAATGACAAAACGTAGAGGACCTAACATCGATCCTTGTGGCACTCCACTGGTCACAGGCCTCCAGTCTGAAAAACAACCTTCCACCACCCACCACCCTCTGTCTTCTACCTTTGAGCCAATTCTGTATCCAAATGGCTAGTTCTCCCTCTATTCAATGAGATCTATGAGGAGAAAGTGAGGTCTGCAGATGCTGGAGATCAGAGCTGAAAATGTGTTGCTGGAAAAGCGCAGCAGGTCAGGCAGCATCCAGGGAACAGGAGAATCCTGTTCCCTGGATGCTGCCTGACCTGCTGCGCTTTTCCAGCAACACATTTTCAGCTCAATGAGATCTAACCTTGCTAATCAGTTTCCCATGGGGCACCTTGTCGAATACCTTACTGAAGTCCATATAGATCATATCTACCACTCTGCCCTCATCAATCCTCTTTGTTACTTCCTCAAAATACTCAATCAAGTTTGTGAGAAATGATTTCCCATGCTTACAGCCATGTTGACTATCCCTAATCAGCCCTTGCCTTTCCAAATACATGTACATCCTGTCCCACAGGATTCCCTCCAACAACTTGCCCACCGACGTCAGGCTCACTGGTCTGTGGTTCCCTGGCTTGTCTTTACCACCGTTCTTAAACAGTGGCACCACGTTAGCCAACCTCCAGCTTTCCGGCACCTTACCTATGACTATCGATGATACAAATGTCTCAAAGAAGCCAAGCAATCACTTCTCTAACTTACCACCGAATTCAAGGGTACACCTGATCAGGTCCTGGGGATTTATCCACTTTTATGCATTTCAAGACATCGAGCACTTCCTCCTCTGTAATATGGACCTTTTTTTTTCAAGATGTCACCATCTATTTCCCTACATTTTATATCTTGCATGTCCTTTTCCACAATAAATACTGATGCAAAATACTCATTTAGTATCTTGCCCATCTCCTGCGGCTCCACACAAAGGCCGCCTTGCTGATCTTGCTATTCTCTACCTATTTACCCTTTTGTCCTTAATGTATTTGTTAAAAACCTTTTGGATTCTCCTTAATTCTATTTGCCAAAGCTATAAGACAATTTTCACTGGTGTAAGTACTGTCAAGCTATATTTCTGGGATTGATGGGATTATATATTGTACTATATTGTTATAACGAGTAGAAATTTGCTCCAAGCTAGGTATTAGGAAGACTAAAGCCATTGTTCTCGACTCCTACAGTGGAGTCTATTCTCCAGCTTCTGATTCTATCCCTCACCCTGACAAGCATTGAGTTTTTAAAGCAAAAAATCTGTTCCCAGTATTCGCTCATATTTGATGCTAAAGCGAGCTCCTGACTACATATCTATGCCAATACTAATATGACCTAATTTCATCTCTGTAACATTGCTGGGCACCATGCATCTCTGTTCATCTGCTGCTAAAAGTACTCAGAATTTTGATCTCATGTTTAGAATTCCCCAAGCCTAAGCTCTCCCCATGTCAGACTCCTGTTCATTCATCACCTCTGCACTTGATGATCTGTGGTGGCTCCCAGCAAATCAACGTCTTGTTCTTCAAATTCTCCTTCTTGATTACAGATCTCTCAATGACATACTGCTTCCTATCTCTGTTATCTCTTCTAATGCTATCTTTTCAGCAATTACATGTGTTCCCCCTCAATTCTGGCATCTTGAGTGTCCTGATTTTAATCGCTCCTTCATTGGTGGCTGTACTTTCATCTGCCTCACCCTAAGCTCTCGAATTCCCTCCTGAAACCTCTTCATTTCGCTCTTTATCTTTCCTTCCATAAGACAGTCCTTCAAATCGACCTATGAACAGGCTTTTTGTCATCTGCTTTAGCATTTCTGTACATGGTGTGGCATGCACTTATGAAGTGCCTGGGGGTATTACCCTGTGTTGAAGGGTGCTACATAAGTACAAGCTCTGGTCTTGTGGTCGGTAGTAGGAAATTGAGTGGTGCTGCTAAGGTGAAGAATGGATCAAACTCAAGCCTGTCTGCTGTCTGTCAGCTCGCGACTCTTTTTATCCACTTTGAATGTAATGGACCTGTTCTTTTCAAAATAACTGCTCTCAGCACTGTATGATTCCTAATTTGGAACAACATGGTCTTTCTGTATGCACAGGTTGCTATGTATGCAAGTTACTAGGGATTGTTGATTTAAACTTTGATCTGTGAACTCCATTATATTATTGGAAGTGGCCCACCAGAGCTAAAAGACAGAAGAATGGTCCAAACATGGTCAACAGTTCTTTGAATTCGTGGCAATGGGACCCTTTCACCTGAACAAGCCAAACTTAATTGATTTTGGAAACCGATTATGAAATATGGCCTGGGAATTTGCCAATCCCAGATGATCCTAATTATTTGAAGATGACTGTGTTGACATTTGCCTGGCAAACGTTTCACTCTTTTGCTAATGCTTGCAGACTGTAAGATAACACATTTAATGTTCACTCAGTTCTGAACACAACTGGGCAGTAATTGAAGGCTACATGTAAGGCACGTGTATTAAGCGCAATCTTTCTGTAATGTGTTTGCTGTTATGCGATTCTCATCCCTGGCACTAGATGTCACAGTGCAGGGAGGAGTGGACTCCGCGTAGGTATCGCGTGATCAGTCAGCTCGTGTGCTTTCTCATTAAGAGTTTCATGAAAGGTATTGTGAAATGTTTGTGCTAGCGCACTTGGAAAAGCATCATGAGACTTCTTGTCCACAGGCTGTAATCTGTTCATTTAAAAACTTAAAATGGGTGGCACGGTGGCACAGTGGTTAGCACTGCTGCCTCACAACGCCAGAATCCCGGGTTCAATTCCCGTCTCAGGTGACTGTCTGTGTGGAGTTTGCACATTCTCCCCGTGTCTGCGTGGGTTTCCTCCGGGTGCTCCGGTTTCCTCCCACAGTCCAAAAATGTGCAGGTCAGGTGAATTGGCCGTGCTAAATTGCCCGTAGTGTTAGGTGAAGGGGTAAATGTAGGGGAATGGGTCTGTGCTTCGGTGGGTTGGTGTGGACTAGTTGGGCCGAAGGGCCTGTTTCCACACTGTAAGTAATCTAATCTAAAATAATCTAATAAGACTGAAATTTCACTGGAATTGACCAGAAGTAAAAGGACAATATTGAGGAGCAATTTGAAACTAGGCTTGTTGTTCGTATTAGGAGCTTTTTTTCTCTCTGTTTTTGTTTTTTAAAAATACGTTTAGATGTTAAAGAATATCTGCAGAGTCACGTGAATCTGTTTCAGTGCCTAACCACTATGGTAACCAACTACAAAAAATATCAGTGCAGGGGCTTGGACATGGACATGGTCAGTCAGCTACTCAGAGTGGTCAGAGTCAGGAAACTCTGCACGTTGTAGGTGAGGGAGAGAAAGGTGGGTGGCACACTTACTTTTGGTGCATGTGTAGAGATGTCCGAGGGATTGATTACGCCGTGCAGAAGAGATTCAGGGCAAGGCAGGGTCAGACGTTAGCAAGGATGAGAGTGAGTGGGGAAGATGTTGCAAGAATGTAGCAGAGATAGTGTGAAATACCAACAACAAGATGGTGGCACTTTCATTGGCAGAGTGGAGAAGATCACTGATCTTCTGACTGCACTAGCCTGGATGGTAACCTTGATTGATGTGGTTCCAGTAGAATGGCATCCTCCTGTTGGCCTTGGAGAAAAAGGATGTCCTGCCTTTGCATCACCCCATCCCCATCAGCAACATCTCCATGTCCCTGCCCACAAAGAGAGGCACCAATTTTCCATTGTCTGCCATGTCTAGAGCCAATGTCAGGAACCATGCAGAGCAGCTCTGGACTGACAGCTCTTGACTGGGTTCACAGTATCTTTTTAAAGATGGTGCTATACTACAGATGTTGGTTAATTCTGGAATATCCAGGAAGTGGCGAGTTGTTTTGGAAATTGCACATGGTATGATGGTGCTAGAATGTGTGAGAGGGGAACTAAAGGGTGGGGTAGGTAATAAATCAGGGTTTTATAAAATAAGGTGATAGACGATGTGAACACGATGTGAAACACTCTGAAAAACTTGACAAAACTGATACTTAGCAAAAGAAATTAAGATTCAACCCTTGATCTTTTAAAGCAGGTTTTATTCCAGATTGTGCAGTATTACCATTGGATGGGATCAGAAGATTGGCTGGAATCTAGTGCAGCCAGCAGGTATAGATTAGAGTAGAGTTGGAAAAGCACAGCAGGTCAGGCAGCATCCGAGGAGTGGGAAAATCAACATTTTAGGCAGGAGCCTCATTCCTGATGAAGGGCTTTTGCCTGAAACATTGATTTTTCCTGCTTCTCGGAAGCTGCCAGACCTGCTGTGCTTTTCCAGCACCACACTCTCAACTCCAGCATCTGCAGTACCCTCTTTTGCCCAGCAGGTATAGATGCCAATTGAGAGTAATCAGTTAAAATTCTGATGAAATGCACTTCACAGTACCATACAACAGATCAAAATTTATTTAGATTGTGCTATCATTTGTGTTAGGCTAACAGCTTTTTGTTTAGTTTTTACTGTTATTTATGGTGGTTCGGCCCCTACCCTGTTTTTTTTCCATGGGTCCCATTGTTTCTATTGTGTGATTTTCTATTATGGCCTCGCACAGGAACACAACTACAGCGTTATAGGAAAACTACCTGTGTTGTCTTGGAAGTATGAGAATTGACGTTTCGGTTATGAGCCCTTCTTCAGGAATGAGGAAAGTGTGCCAAGCAGGCTAAGATAAAAGGTAGGGATGAGGGACTTGAGGAGGGGCGTTGGAAATGCGATAGGTGGAAGGAGGTTAAGGTGAGGGTGATAGGCAATCCTCCCACTTCCACCCCAATGCCTTATCTTCACCATGGACATCCAGTCCCTATACACCTCCATCCCCCATCACGAAGGACTCAAAGCCCTCCGCTTCTTCCTTCCCCGCCGTACCAACCAGTACCCTTCCACTGACACCCTCCTTCGACTGACTGAACTGGTCCTCACCCTGAACAACTTCTCTTTCCAATCCTCCCACTTCCTCCAAACCAAAGGAGTAGCCATGGGCACCCGCATGGGCCCCAGCTATGCCTGCCGCTTCGTAGGATATGTGGAACAATCCATCTTCCGCAACTACACTGCCCCCACCCCCCACCTTTTCCTCCGCGACATC
>NC_057710.1:98779071-98787743 GCF_004010195.1 Chiloscyllium plagiosum | reverse complement strand
CCCCACTCCGGCCTATCACCCTCACCTTATAACCCTCACCTTAACCTCCTTCCACCTATCGCATTTCCAACGCCCCTCCCCCAAGTCCCTCATCCCTACCTTTTATCTTAGCCTGCTTGGCACACTCTCCTCATTCCTGAAGAAGGGCTCATGCCCGAAACGTCAATTCTCCTGCTCCTTGGATGCTGCCTGACCTGCTGCGCTTTTCCAGCAACACATTTTCAGCTCTGATCTCCAGCATCTGCAGTCCTCACTTTCTCCTAGTCTTGGAAGTATAAAAAGCAAATGTCATCCTCTGGCTAAAATTCAGGGATTCCAGAATTAAGTGTAGCACAGCTAACTTCAGGACTAGCTCATTCCCTGCCCCCATTGGTCACAACACTTGAGCTCTTAAAAGCTGATGGGTGAATCTCAAGCCTCATTACTGAAGTTGTGCTCAGTGGCCACTGGAATTCAGGAAATTTGTCAGTGCAGGCGCAGGCTTTAGGGACTTGAACATTGAGAAGCTAAGTGCTTTTCTTTTTGAACTCAGGATCGAGGTCTGGGAGAGGCTGATCAGGTTGTCAAAGAAGATTCCTGACAGATTTGAAACCTGAACTCTGTTCCTCCCTCCACAGATGTTGCTGGACATATTGAGTTTCTCTAGCCATCTGTGTTTGGGTGGTCCATTACCTTTTAGTTCCAAGTGGCAAGAATTAGCTGGATTCTTATAAATAGAGTAAGACTGTCAAATTTGCAAAAAGTATTGAACTAGGAGGGGCAGCATAATTAAAAGATGTAGTTTAGAAAGTGTGGAATGATTTAGATGAGCATCTGTTAGTAGGCAGAGAATGGTGGGTGAAAGCAGCTGCACACGTGTTTGAAGAGGAATGAATAAATCAAATGGTCCCTATGTGGTATGAATAGGGTTGAAATTGTTAGAGGTGAAGCACAAAGACATTTTGAAATCTTAGATGTGATACAAAACATGTCTAACCAGTAATCAGCAAAATTTGGAAGGTGCTCCGCTGCATAAAAAAGACCGAGGGAACTTTCATCTGTGTACTCTGAGAAGACTATGCCTGGAGTGCAGCTGCAGCCATTTTGGATTGCCACAAAATAGGAGATATTCAGCTAATGAAGTCATTGTAGTGAAGCAATTCCTCCAATCCCATGTGGAAAATTGTAGAATTTTACTGTTGAATAGTATGAGCAGGAATGTTTTGATGTTGAATGTTTTGGTGTTAGATGTTTTAGATGTGAAAGACCAAGTTTGGCTAGTTGGCCTATAAGGAAACCTAAGACCAATGGTATTATTTTCTGTTTTCGCCAGTAACTAATCTGTGTATTGCTGCCACGGTCAACAGTTTAAATTATACTGGGGTCTGGACGAAACCAGATGTTGACATTTTTTTGATTTGTTCATATGAAGTAGGTGGTCAGGGCCATAATTTATTGCCATTCCCTATTTGCCCTGGAGAGAGTGGTGGTGAGCTGCCTCTTTGAACCGCTGCAGACTATCTGCTGTATGTAAACTCACATTAATGTTCGAGAAGAAAGAGAGAGTCCAGCATTTTGACCCAGTGATTGAAGAAAAGGCAATATACTTCCAAGTCAAGGTGGTGCGTGGCTTGGGGAACTTGCAGCTGGTAGTGTTCCCATTTATCTGCTCCCCTCGTCTCTAAAGGTATGATCTGCAGGTTTTAAAGGTGATGTCAAAGGAGTCTTAGTGAATTTCTACCATGTATCTTGTAGATGATGTACACTGCTGCTACTGAATGTTGGTGTTGAAAGAAATGAATGTTTGAAAGTGATGTCAGAAAGTGGGGAGTATTTCATCACACTCCTGACTTGTGCCTTCTAGATGGTGGGCAGGATTTGGGGAGTCAAGAGGTGAGTTAGTCACTGCAGGATTCCCAGGCTCTGACTTGCTCTTGTAGCCACTATATTAATATGGCTAGTCCAGTTCAGTTTCTGGTCAATAGTGACCCTCCAGGATGTTGGTGGAGAATTCGGTGATGGCAATGCCATTGAATTTTGAGTGTTGGTGGTTAGCTTCTTTTGTAGGAGATGGTCATTGCTTTGCATATGTGCAATATGATTGTTACACATCACTTGTAAGCTCAAGTCTGGATATTGTCCAGGTCTTGCTGCATGTAATTTTGAAATACGGTGAAATTCAGATGACCAAAACTCTGACTGTGACAAAGTTGTAAACCATTTCCAGCAGCAGAATAGCACATCCAGTAGAATGATGCCCCAGTATGATCTGAATTTCCAGACTGGGAGCTCTGACTTAGTCAAACTCATGCAAGCTTGCCATAGGGTAGCACCAATCAATCGGATAGGAATTAAGCTGTGCGCCAATATGCAATCGCAGAGATATGTGTGAACCATCGTTTGACATCAAGATCTCCCTATGATAGCATGTTCAAATCTTGCAAGTATGGCTAACCCTGTGGAAAAAGATCAGTGTAATTGGTCAGAGAGGAAGAGGTTGATACAGCTAGTGGGAAAACTGTGCCACAAAGTGAAAGCCGTCATCATTAAAACGTTGGCCCTTCAGTATGAAGGCTGTTTTGGCCAGCCTGCAGGAGCCAGGATGATAATTCCAGGAGACACCATCCTGGCTACGTATGTCTGTGTGGATGACACTGCCAATTCAACAGAACTAACAGCTGAAGTGCTGGGGATTGATGTGTGGTCTTCATTCGAGCGGCTGTGACCTGGACGAGCTGATCGAGGTCCACCCAATGTTTCCTCAGCTGAAGTTGAAGAAGGCATTGGTCCTGTTCAGGGTTTTGCACGGTCGCAGAAAAACACACAAAACATGTTGACTGCATTGATAACACAGCAAATTGTATTGCACTCATTTAAAGGCACAGCACACTCTGCAGAAATCGATAGCTTTGGAAAAACTCCGCATACTCCCCGTATCTTTCAATGCCTTTTACTCTATAAGGTCAGGCCACTGCCAAGTGTGGACAGGTCAAAAAGTAAAGATGTTTCTCATGTTTACTGCTTTACTGTATGTTTATTTGGGATTTATTTGATAGTAGGTTTGTAGGTAAGCCGGGTTGCACAGGGGTCTCTTTGGCGACCTCTAAGTTCTACTTAACGTGATTTTGTGGTTGGATTCCCCACGATTCAACTTATTGTGATTTTACTGTAGTCTTCTGCTCAGACCCTAGGCTAAATATTTGTTGACATACTGTACATTTAAAGTACTGTGAGCATCTTTTTCTCATTGTATGCTGTCTCTATTAGGCAGTTGTTTTGTCATTGCTTTTGCCTCTGGAACTTGCTTCCTGTGCGTGACTTCCTTTTATAATTCCTCTCCCTCCCTGTTTTGTCAACTTTTCTTATTAACATATACAATCAGGTTCTCCTTTTGTGTCCCCCTTTCCTAGATGAGGCCAAAATTGTTGGTGTAATGGACAGTGAGGAAGGTTACCTCCAAGTACAATAGGGCCAAGATTGGATGGGCTGACGAGTGGCAGATGGAGTTTAATTTAGATAAATGTGAATAGCTGCATTTTGGTTGGAATACCAGGGTTGGGCTTGTATGCTTATCAGTAAAGTCCTGAGGCGTGTTGCCAAACAATGAAATCTTGGTGCAGGTTTGGAGTTCCTTGAAGGTGAAGTTGCAGGTATACAAGGTAGTGAAGGAGGCATTTGGTATGCTTGCCTTTATAGATCAGTACATTGAGTATAGGAGTTGGGATGTCATATTGTAGCTGTACAAGACATTAGTTAGGCCACTTTTGGAATACTGTGTTCAATTGTGGTCTCCCTGCTATCGGAAGGATGTTGTTAAACTTGAAAGGGTCCAGAAAAGATTTACAAGGATTTTACCAGGGTTGGAGGGTTTGAGCTATCGGGAGAAGTTGAATGGCTGGGGCTATTTTTCCTGGAGTGTTGGAGACTAAGGGATGATTTTAGGGGTTTATAAAATCCTCAGGGGCATGGATAGGATAAATAGACAAGATCCTTTCCCCAGGGTGGGGGGGTCAAAAACTAGATGATTGTAGGTTTAAGGTGAGAGGAGAAAGATTTAAAAGGGACCTAGAGGAATTTGTGTCAAATGGTGGCAAATGGATGAGGTTAAATTGGGATGTCTGGTCGACACTGACAAGTTGGACTGAAGGGTCTGTTTCCATGCAGTACAACTCATCTCTCTAATGCACAGCACTTCCTCTCTTGCCCTCAGACAGCATTATATAAGTGCAGTCGGAGGATTGTTTTGAATTGCCTTAATGGGCACAGAATTGAAAGAGTTACTTTATCTCAGTAACTGGTCTTTGTTCTTATTTTGACATCAGAGACTCCCTAATGACATTTTGTACATTTTGAATCTATAATAAAGATCTGGAGAAAGCAGCGTGCTTCCTCTGGAGGAAGCAAACAGCATTTTTCAAAACAAAACCTTCTGACCATTAGATCCAAGGAAATGCTGATAAAAGGCTTTTGTTGAGTGAAATGTTTTGAATTAATAAATAATTTATTAGCATTGCTGAAAATTTCTACTGTGCTGTAGCACAATAATATTTATAGGGAAGGTGGGACAGTGCACATTTAATTCAACGGCATTGCAATTTAACAAGTAATTGTGGTTGGGATGTTAAAATATCTATATTTATGATACTTAATATCTTCATGGGATTTATAGTCAAATCATAACACTGCTGTCGTGTGTATGTGTGCGTGTGCCTTTTAGATAATATTTACTTATTTTTTAAAGATTGTAATTTGAGAAAGTACTTCTGAATGAGTTGCTATTTATGCATATTGACTGGAATTTATATGGCAAATTGAGCTTCAGTGATGTTGGTCACAGCCCCAGAACATATAGAATGAGATTCTGAGCTGCAATAGAGACATAGAGATGTACAGCATGGAAACCGACTCTTTGGTCCAACTCGTCCATGCCGCCAAGATATCCCAACCCAATCTAGTCCCACCTGCCAGCACCCGGCCCATATCCCTCCAAACCCTTCCTATTCATATACCCATCCAAATGCCTCTTCAATGTTGCAATTGTACCAGCCTCCACCACATCCTCTAGTAGCTCATTCCATACACCTACCACCCTCTGTGTGACAACTTTGCCCCTTAGGTCTCTTTTATATCTACCACCACCAAACCCCCCTCCCCCGCCTCATCCTAAACCTATGCCCTCGAGTTCTGGACGTCCCCACCCCAGGAAAAAAACTTTGCCTATTTACCTGATCCGTGCCTTTCATAATTTTGTAAACCTCTATAAGGTCACCCGTCAGCCTCCGACACTCCAGGGAAAACAGCCCCAGTCTGTTTAGCTTCTCCCTATAGCTCAAATCCTCCAATCCTGGCAACATCCTTGAAAATCTTTTCTGAACCCTTGCAAGTTTCACAACATCTTTCCGATAGGAAGGAGACCAGAATTGCATGCAATATTCCAACAGTGGCCTAACCAATGTCCTGTACATGACCTCCCATCTCCTGTACTCAATACTCTGACCAATAAAGGAAAGCTTATCAAACGCTGCCTTCACGATCCTATCTACCTGCGACTCTACTTTCAAGGAGCTATGAACCTACATGCCAAGGTCTCTTTATTCAGCAACACACCCTAGGACCTTACCATAAGTGTGTAAGTCCTGCTGAGATTGCTTTCCCAAAATGCAGCACCTGGCATTTATCTGAATTAAACTCCATCTGCCACTTCTCAGTCCATTGGCCCATCTGGTCCAGATCTTCTTGTAATCTGAAGTAACCCTCTTCGCTGTCCACTACACCTCCAATTTTGGTGTCATCTGCAAACTTACTGACTGTACCTCTTATGCTCACATCCGAATCATTTATGTAAATGACAAAAAGTAGAGGGCCCAGCACCGATCCCTGTGACACTCCACTGGTCACAGGCCTCCAGTCTGAAAAACAACCTTCCACCACCACCCTCTGTCTTCTATCTTTGAGCCAGTTCTGTATCCAAATGGCTAGTTCTCCCTGTACTCCATGAGATCTAACCTTGCTAATCAGTGTCCCATGGGGAATCTTGTTGAACGCCTTACTGAAGTCCATACAGATCACATCTACTGCTCTGCCCTCCTCAATCATCATCTTCAAAAAACTCAATCAAGTTTGTGAGAAATGATTTCCTACGCACAAAGCCATGTTGACTATCCCGAATCAGTCCTTGCCTTTCCAAATACATGTACATTCTGTCCCTCAGGATTCCCTCCAACAACTTGCCCACTACCGAGGTCAGGCTCACCAGTCTATAGTTCCTTAGCTTGTCTTACTGCCCTTCTTAAACAGTGGCACGGGCGAAGGACTTTTCTCCTTAGTGGAGAAGGAAACTACCTAGTTTCATTTGTTTCTTTAAAAAAAAATCTTGTTTGTGGAACAAATCTTTCCTTTTTGGCTGAGTGCCAATGCATTGAGGTTTTTCTTCAAGGGTTTTGGCTATGAGGCCTAGCCACTTTTCTCATCACCTCTTACCGCATGTTCCTCTTACCAACCTACCTCCCTCGTCCCGACGACATTGCTCTCATCCGATTCTGCTCCCAGAACAATTCCACATTGATGGATTATCCTGGAATCAGCTGGTACCTCTGACATCAGTACCATTTTTTAAAGGGCTGTTGTGCACATGGACAAGCACATCTATTCCAGAGCAGCCTGTGTGGTTCTGGTGTATGCCCAGGTGAGAATATTTTGACACTGGCACATATTGGATGCCAGTGTCTGTGAATGTGTGGTGCATGTGCCAAGAAATGTTGGTACCCGGTGTCCAGCATGCAGATTGTTTCGAGCAAGTGCCAAGCTGAAGTTTTTAAGTCCCCGTTCTGAATTCTCAACATCTAGTTAGTTTCTTGCTGTTGGTAAGATGAATGAGATGAGTTGTGCTATTTGACCAACCACGAACCTCTTTAATGGGTAACTCGTTGCCATAGAGTCATAGAGATGTACAGCATGGAAACAGACCCTTCGGTCCAACCCGTCTATGCTGACCAGATATCCCAACCCAATCTAGTCCCACCTGCCAGCACCTGGCCCATATCACTCCAAACCCTTCCTATTCATATACCCATCTAAATGCCTCTTAAATGTTGCAATTGTACCAGCCTCCACCACTTCCTCTGGCAGCTCATTCCTTACATGTACCACCCTCTGTGTGGAAAAAGTTGCCCCTTAGGTCTCTCTTATATCTTTCCCCTCTCACCCTAAACCTATGCCCTCTAGTTCTGTACTCCCTGACCCCAGGGAAAAGACATTTTGGCTATTTATCATATTCATGCCCCTCATAATTTTATAAACCTCTATAAGGTCACCCCTCCGCCTCCGACGCTCCATGGAAAACAGCCCCAGTCGGTTTAGCCTCTCCCTGTAGCTCAAATCCTCCAACCGTGGCAACATCCATGGAAATCTTTTCTGAACCCTTTCAAGTTTCACAACATCTTTCCGATATGAAGGAGACCAGAATTGCATGCAATATTCCAACAGTGGCCGCACCAATGCCCTGTACAGCTGCAACATGACCTCCCAATTCCTGTACTCAACACTCTGACCAATAAAGGAAAGCAAACCAAACGCTGCCTTGACTAATTTATCCACCTGTGATTCCACTTTCAAGGAGCTATGAACCTGCACTCCAAGGTCTCTTTGTTCAGCAACACTCCCTAGGACCTTACCATTAAATGTATAAGTCCTGCTGAGATTTGCTTTCCCAAAATGCAGCACTTCACATTAATCTGAATTAAACTCCATCTGCCACTTCTCAGCCCATTGGCCCATCTGGTCAACATCTTGTTGTAATCTGAGGTAACCCTCTCTGCTGTCCACTACACCTCCAATTTTGGTGTCATCTGCAAACGTTCTGTATCCAAATGGCTAGTTCTCCCTGTACTCCATGAGATCTAACCTTGCTAATCAGTCTCCCATGGGGAACCTTGTCGAATGCCTTACTGAAGTCCATATAGATCACATCTACTGCTCTGCCCTCATCAATCTTCTTTGCTTCTTCAAAAAACTCAATCAAGTTTGTGAGACATGATTTCCCACGCACAAAGCCATATTGACTATCCAGAATCAGTCCTTGCCTTTCCAAATACATGTACATCCTGTCCCTCAGGATTCCCTCCAACAACTTGCCCACCACTGAGGTCAGGCTCACCGATCTATTGTTCCATGGCTTGTTTTTACCGCCCTTCTTAAACAGTGGCACCATGTTTCCAAGCCTCCAATCTTCCAGCACCTCACCTGTGACTATCGATGATACAAATATCTCAGCAAGAGGCCCAACAATCAATTATCTGGTTTCCCACAGAGTTCTCAGGTACACCTGATCAGGTTCTGGGGATTTATCCACCTTTAACCATTTCAAGACATCCAGCACTTCCTCCTCTGTAATCTGGACATTTTTCAAGCTGTCACCATCTATTTCCCTACTGTCTATATCTTCCATGTCCTTTTCCACAGTAAATACTGATGCAAAATACTCATTTAGTATCTCCCCCATTTTCTGTGGCTCCACACAAAGGCCGCCTTGCTGATCTTTGAGGGGCCCTATTCTCTCCCTAGTTACCCTTTTGTCCTCAATGTATTTGTAAAAACCCTTTGGATTCTCCTTAATTCTATTTGCCAAAGCTATCTCATGTCCCTGTTTTGCCCTCCTGATTTCCCTCTTAAGTATACTCCTACTGCCTTTATAC
>NC_057710.1:98769678-98778983 GCF_004010195.1 Chiloscyllium plagiosum | reverse complement strand
CCTGCCTTATTTCCTAAGAGTAGGTCAAGTTTTGCACCTTCTCTAGTAGGTACATCCACATACTGAATCAGAAAATTGTCTTGTACACACTTAAGAAATTCCTCTCCATCTAAACCTTTAACACTATGGCAGTCCCAGTTGATGTTTGGAAAGTTAAAATCCCCGACCATAACCACCCTATTATTCTTACATATAGCTGAGATCTCCTTACAAGTTTGTATCTCAATTTCCCTCTGACTATTAGGGGGTCTATAATACAATTCCAATAAGGTGAATATCCCTTTCTTATTTCTCAGTTCCACCCAAATAACTTCCCTGGATGTATTTCTAGGAATATCCTCCCTTACCAATAGTGCCATTCCCCCTCCTCTTACCTCCCAACAAGAAACATGTTGCACCACTTGGTAAATGTATAAAAGGTGCAGTGAGTTGCTCCTTATGTTGATATAGGCCTCCAATGGAATTCCTGCACAATCCTTCCACAAATCCCACCATAGCCCACATCACTCAGATCCCTGTAAGATTGAATGTTATGTTTTTATCTTAAATTGGTGGTCTGTGACAGGTGAAAATGCAATTCTATGTTTATAAAGAAACAGTGAGGTGCAGGGTGTATAAACCAGCATCTTCATTAGAAACCTGGCTCTTTGGAATGTGGATTGTTTGTACTTGTGCCAGAATAGTCCGGATTCACTCAAGTCCCTTCATTGTCTGTGATTAACTTCTAGTCTGGTGGTGGGCGGTTGGTTTTCAGTCGAAGATGGAACCATAGCTGGATCGGCTGAAAGTTTCATTTTTAGTGAACTAGCATTTCAAGAGCCACTTCACTGCTTTATCACTGACTTGAAAGATCATGTTGCGGGTGAAGTAAATAGTCTGTAAGAAATTATTCCTGTTGTTTTTAGGATACATGCAAATAATTGTCACTTTTTTCCAAAGCCAGTTTTGTTTTTGCAAATTAAACATTTTGCAACAAATGAATTGTTGAAACAATAATTGCTGGAGAAACTCAGCAGATCTGGCAGCAGGTAGCTGATTTGTTAGGTGAACCTTGGTGTTTTAGTCGTGAGCTGAAGAAATCACTCTATTTTGAGAAATAAAATCTGTTTCCAAAAGGCTTAATTACAAATGGGATCCTGCCACTTAGGAATCATTTGGATCAAAAACTCCATTGTAATTTACTAAATTTATAAAAAATTATATTAATTCATCATGGAAACAGGAGCAATTATATGTGATAGGCATTTACATTTTATATTTGTGTGGTGTACATGTTTTTGTGCATAGCTGCATTTTCACACGAGCTTTTGATTCTTCACTGCTTCCAAGGTATATCGGATGATAATCTGCTCAGTCACATCCTTATCAGTGCCTTTTGAAGGCCTTGGCTCCAGTAAAATGTTTACTGTTTTCCAGTCAGTGCTTCCCAGGATGTGCTCCCACCCACCTTTTTGTGCGTTCAAGTGCAGAGGGTACAGACTTGATTTGTATATGGCGCACAACCCACTTAACTATTCATAGCACTCCTATCCCTGCCAAAACTGCTCACTGGAATTATACTGGAATCTGAAAATAACTGCTGACATATCAAGTTATCTTAAACACTCATTTCCTGTCCTGACTTCTCTCGCCTTAAATAAAATTGAATTGCATTATTTTTTAGAAAGTGTTTTCACAACTTTCTGCTTTTCCAAAGAGCCTCACAACATGGAAGTATATTTTCATGTTATAATATAAGAAGTGCAGCAGTCAGGGAGTGCTTGGCAGGCTCCCTAAATAGCAGTATAACGAAGACTGGATTGATTGAGGGATAAATATCGGTAAAGACACTGGGTGGCAACTTTGCTTTCCTTTGGCCAGAGTGTTGGGATCTTCTGACAGAGTAGATGGGGCCAGGGTTTAATGTCTCATTGAAGCGATACCATCTCCAGCAGTGTGGCTGTGGCTCAGTACTGCGCTAGTATACTATACACTACATGACCTGTCTGTGAAAGGTGAATTAATTTACATATTAGTCTAGAATATTTAAAGCAGAAAATGGGAAAGCCTCACACCCTCGGCAACATTTCTTCTCCACATGTTTATAGTTTAACTTTAGAAGCCCTTCCATGCAAATTGTATTCAAGAACTGTTATTATCGTTATTTTCTTAGAGATTGAAAAACTGCTTTCACAGGAAGTTGGAGATGCACCTGTGGGTCAGTTTAAAAAAAAAAGGATGAACCCTGACTAAACTTAAGAGCCTGTTCACACTGGTAATTGTGGTTCTGATTTAATCAGAATTTGCAACAACCTGTAAACCTGGTATAAAAAAAAACACCTTCGAGTGGGAAATCAAGTGGTACGTTACTTACTCTGTTGTTTTTCTGTAATTCTTGTCATCTTGCTATGGCTGTAACTGTGGTAGAGGTTTCCGAAGTATTAAAATAAGCACATTCTCAAGGGACATTGCTGCATTTTCCCACTTATTCCAAAGCAACTGCTTCCCAAAATATGCCTGAAATGTTTACTGAGATGCTTATCAGAAAAATGACCTGAAACTGCTCCTTTTCTCGGACAGCAAGTTCATTCCATGGCATGTTTTGAAGAACAAGCATTTTGGCAGGTTCTAGAAAGTTGCTCTCTGATCTCCTGGTTTCTGGATCAAGTCAGAAATCACATGATACCAGGTTAGAATCCCACAGGATTACTTAAAATCACAAGCTTTCAGAGTACTGCTGCTTTGTTGCGTGAAGTGATTCCTGGATCATCAGAGGCTTCACAACCCCTGGGTAGTGTACAGGAATTACTCAGAAAATTGATACTTCTGATGTGTGGATTTGGGGATTTATCTGGAAAAGTCCCCAACTCTGAGTTGGAGTTGATGACCCCAGAATTATGGATGGTTTGGGAGATGATGGTTTTGGTGGTGGGAGGTGGGGTCATGGTCAAGGGGGTGTCCGCGAGCTGGCGTTTAGCCTCAGTGGTGTAAAGGTCGGTGCGCCAAACTACTACCGCACTCCCTAGGACCTTACCATTTAAGTGTATAAATCCTGCTAAGATTTGCTTTCCCAAAATGTAGCACGTCACATTTATCTAAATTAAACTCCATCTGCCACTTCTCAGCCCATTGGCCCATCTGGTCAAGATCCCATTGTAAGCCGAGGTAAGCTTCTTCGCTGTTCACTACAACTCCAATTTTGGAGTAATCTGCAAACTTACGAACTAGTCCTGTTATGCTCACATCCAAATCATTTATATAAATGATGAAAAGTAGTGGACCCAGCACCGATCCATGTGGCACTCCACTGGTCATAGGCCTCCAGTCTGAAAAACAACCCTCCACCACCACCCTCCGTCTTCTACCTTTTGAGCCAGTTCTGTATCCAAATGGCTAGTTCTCCCTGTACTCCATGAGATCTAACCTTGCTAATCAATCTCCCATGGGGAACATTGTCGAATGCCTTACTGAAGTCCATATAGATCACATCTACTGCTCTGCCCTCATCAGTCCTCTTTGTTACTTCTTCAAAAAACTCAATCAAGATTGTGAGACATGATTTCCCACGCACAAAGCCATATTGACTATCCCTAATCAGTCCTTACCTTTCCAAATACATGTCCATCCTGTCCCTGAGGATTCTGTCCAACAACTTGCCCACCACTGACATCAGGCTCATGGTCAAAATTCCCTGGCTTGTCCTTACCACCTTTCTTAAACAGTGGCACCACGTTGACCAACTTCCAGTCTTCAGGCACCTCACCCGTGACTATCGATGATACAAATATCTCAGCAAGGGGCCCAGCAATCACTTCCCACAGAGTTCTAGGGTACACCTGATCAGGTCCATCTATTTCCCTACAGTCTATATCTTCCGTATCCTTTTCCGTAGTAAATACTGATGCAAAATACTCGTTTAGTATCTTGCCCATCTCGTGCGACTCCACACAAAGGCTGTCTTGCTGATATCTGAGGAGCCCTATTCTCTCCCTCGTTACCCTTTTGTCTTTAATATATTTGTAAAAACCCTTAAAACCCCTTAACCCTATTTACCAAAGCTATTTTATGTCCCCTTTTTGCCTTCCTGATTTCCCTCTTAAGTATACTCCTACTGCCTTTGTACTCTTCTAAGGATTCACTCGATCTATTTTGTCGATACCTGGCGTATGCTTCGTTCTTTTTCTTAACCGAACCCTCAATTTTCTAGTCATCCAGCATTCCCTATACCTACCAGCCTTTGCTTTTGCCCTAACAGGAATATACTATCTCTGGGCTCTCTCGTTATCTCATTTCTGAAGGCTTCCCATTTTCCTGCCATCCCTTTAACTGTGAAAATCTGCCCCCAATCAGCTTTTGAAAGTTCTTAGCTAATACTATTAAAATTAGTCTTCCTCCAGTTTAGAACTTCAACTTTTAGATCTGGTCTATCCTTTTTCCATCACTATTTTAAGACTAATAGAATTGTGCTCCCCCACTGACACCTCAGTCACCATCCCTGCCTTATTTCCCGAGAGGATGTACCCCTCATAGGTACATCCACATACTGAATCAGAAAATGTTCCTGTACACACTTAACAACTTCCTTTCCATCTAAATCCTTAACACTTTGGCATTCCAAGACTATGTTTGGAAAGTTAACATCCCTTACCATAACATCCCTATAATTCTGAGATAACTGAGATCTCCTGACAAGTTTGTTTCTCAATTTCCCTCTGACTATTAGGGGATCTATAATATAATCCCAGTAAGGTGATCATCCCTTTCCTATTTCTCAGTTCCATCCAAATAACTTCCCTGGATATACTTTTGGGAATATCCTCCCTCAGTACAGCTGTAATGCTATCCCATATCAAAAACACCACTCTCTTTCCGCCCCCCCCCCTCTTGCCTCCCTTTCTAACCTTCCTACAGCATTTGTATTCTGGAACATTAAGCTGCCAGTCCTCTCCATCCCTGAGCTGTGTTTCTGTAATTGCTAGAATATCCCAGTCCCATGTTCCTAACCATGCCCTGAGTTCATCTGCCTTCCCTGTTAGGCCCCTTGCATTTTAGTTTAATTTATCAGTCCTATCTTGTTGTCTGCTTTGTCCCTGACTGTTTGACTTGCCTCTGTTGTCAACTGTACCCGTCTCAGATTAATCTCTTTCCTCACTAGTTTAAATCCTCCCGAGCAGCTCTAGCAAATTTCCCTGCCAGTATATTAGTCCCCTTCCACTTCAGGTGCATTCTGTCCTTGTACAGGTCATGTCTACCCCAAAAGAGAGTCCAATGATCCAAAAATGTGAATCCTTCTCCCCTGCACCAGCTGCTCAGCTATGCACTCATCTGCTCTATCCTCCTATTTCTGCTCTCACTAGCTCGCAGCACCAGGAGTAGTCCAGATATTACTACTCTTGAGATTCTCCTTTTTTAAAGTCCTGCCAAACTTTCTATATTCTCCCTTCAGAATCTCATCCTGTTCCCTTCCTATGTCGTTAGTTCCAATGTGGACAATGATCTCTTGCTGGGTCCTCTTCCCCAGTGAGAACATTCTGCACTCTCTCTGAGAAATCCTTGATCCTGGCACCAGGGAAGCAATGCACCATTCTGCTGCTTCCCTGCTGGCCACAGAAACGTCTGTCTGTACCTTAGACTAGAGAGTCCCCTAACACAATTGATCTCTTGGAACCCAATGTACCCCTTGTTGCATTAGAGCCAGTCTCAATACCAGAAACTTGGCTGTTCATGCTACATTCCCCTGAGAATCCATCACCCCCTACATTTTCCAAAACAGCATATTTGTTTGAAATGGGGATAGCCGCAGAAGACTCCCGCACTACCTGCCTACCTCTCTTAACCTTTCCTGGAGTTAACCCATCTATGTGACTATATCTGCAACTCTTCCCCCTTCCTGTAACTGCCATCCCTTGCTCTTGTAAATTCCTCATTGCTTCCAACTGTCTCTCCAATCGATCCATTCGATCTGATAGAATTCGCAACCAATGAAATTTATTGCAGATGTAATCCTCAGTAACACATAAACTCTCCCTAAGCTCCCACATCTGACAAGAAGAGCATATCACTCTACTAAAGGCCATTTTACTTGTTTCAATCTACAGACTCAGAAAATAGCACTATCTTATTCCTCTACAAAACACTGCCCCAGGCTAACTTAATACTTATATTTTTAAGTTTAATCAAGAGACATATCTCAATAAAACATATAATCAAGAAAGAACCCACTGTCCTCACTACTGCAAACTTAATGTAAGGCCACACTTAATAATATTCACTTATCTGTTTCGCTGCTGTGACCTCTCCCAAACTGATTCCTCCAAGATTTAGTTGTGAATCCCCACCCCCCTCTCTCTCTCTCTCTCTCTCTCTCTCTCTAGCACTGACCTCACCATGTGCTGCCCTTATCTGTTCCTCTTCCGTTTAAAAGTGCTGTTGTTTTGACATTTTTTTTCTCCAAAGTTCCAAAATAATGCAACAGCATATAAAGCAGTAATTGCTGCTCCTGGAATTCGAGGAAATCACCTCCAACACCTAAAATACCTCAAAAAAAGAGCAGCTTGTTACAGCCAGAAATGTTTCCCGTCCTCCATCTTGGATTACCCAGAATCCTGTATTGCTGTAAACAGGCCGATGATCTGGGCCTCCAAAACTGATCCACACTGAGCAGATTTGTAGCCAGTTTCTTCCACTGGAGGTTGGCCAGGCTCAGGGTCAGGTTGTAATCATCACTGGCAGGTAACTGGGCATTCTTTAATAGTTTCACCTTTGACTCGATCCACTCCAGCAGTAAGCAGAATATCTGAGCCATCCAATTTGTCTGAGTCCAAGCAATGTTAAAACAGTTCATCACATGTGGAGATGGGCTTTGGCTTATTATTGTCTTGATGCTTCAGCCTGAACAGATCCCTCAGCTATTTCGGTCAGTTTTTGTTCGTACGGTCAAGACAAAGTGACCGATCTGTCAGCCATAACAGGAATTGAAGCTGTGGTGTTGAATCTGTTCTGAATCACTTAACTAATATTTATCTAACTGGTCCCCTATATTGAAAGTGATATTGGTGTTAAAACATTCTTTTTAGAAATATAAAGCCTATCTTCACAATGCAAATGATCTCTTTGTTCAGTGCTGAGCCACTGTAATGCTTTCGGGGTAATAATCCTGCGTGGCCATTTACACTAATGAATAAGGTACAAATTTGCAACCAGTTTATTGCTGGTTTTCAAGTTGATATGTTTTATTTGTGTTAGATTTGCGATGAGAGGTGGCACAGTTCCTTGCTGATAGGAAGACTTGCTATTGACAAATTGTGGTAAACTGAACCAGTGTTTGCTGATTGTCTGCCCATGTTAAAGTAACACCAAATGTGGAAGTAAATATATTGTTTGTGTTAGACATTGTAGTTATCAAATACTGTCATTTATTGTTGTATGGGTTTCCCGTAAACTAACAAATCCTGTTGATGTTTGTTTTAATGATCTGGGAGAACTCACCTGTCGAGTTGTTTTCATCATGTCTGGTCTGTTTTACAGTCACATTTCAAAGTCTGTTATGGCAATTGTCTCTCTAGCTAATTTTAAAAATTTGACCTGGGGTTTGTTCTGACTGTGATCTTTCAAACGCTCAATCCCCAACTCCTGCCTTGTGAACTATAACCTCCAGCTCTTCGCAATTCAGGCATTTTCTAAATTGTACATTGATCCACTACTGTAATTTCTAAAGCCTTCCAATTTTGATACTTTACAATAAGTTTTCTTTTTCTTTTTTTATTCAGTCATCCTATGTGTTCCTAGCAGGGGCAGTATCAATGCCACATCATTGAGGAGGTCATGGTGAGCTGCTCCCTGAAATTACTGGTTTGCGTAGCAAAGGTACTGCCACAGAGCTGGATTTGGATTTAGTGAAGATGAAAGGATGGTGATCTGTTTCAAATCAAGATGATGTACAACTTGGAAGGGTACTTTTAGGGTTTCCAATCCCATGCATCTGCTACACCTGTCCTTTGGAGTCAAAAAAAAGATCATGGGGTTGGTTGCAGGAATCTGAGAAAATTTGCTTTTAGAAAATGACTTTGAAAAATGTGTTTTAAGAATTGAATTATCAGAACTCGGTCACTGAGGTTCCCCCTCCTGATCTGTGACATTTCTCATCTTGTATGCAATTGGCCTTTTAACCTGCCAGTTAGGGCACTCTGTCTGGACATTCACAATGACACCACAACAGTTTAAGAGAATACAATACATGGGAAACCACAGAGACAGGAAACGTCTCAGCAAAGTGAATTAGCAAGAAAAGCAAATTATTGTATCCCATACACTAGATATGGCAAGATAGAAACTTGCAGTGCCAGGGTATGGCAACAAAGATTAAAGGAGACAAACTTGAAACAGAAGCGAATAAAAAATTGCAACAAAATTCAGGATTTGAACTGGGCATGAGTTTGGGGGAGGAAAGTGATGGGTGAGAGGAAGAAGCGGAGAAAGCTGTCTTCTAGAACGCCTGCTTTCACTTTTTTTTGCTTTTTATATATAAGCTCAATTAAGGCAGCTTTCTACAGTACTACCAATATGCTTTCTTCTATTGGTCAGAGTATTGAGTACAGGAGTTGGCAGGTCACGTTGTGGCTGTACAGGACATTGGTTAAGCCACTTTTGGAATATTGCGTGCAATTCTGGTCTCCCTGTTCTAGCAGAGATGTTGTGAAACTTGAAAGGATTCAGAAAAGATTTACAAGGATGTTGCCAGGGTTGGAGGATTTGAGCTATAGGGAGAGGCTGAATAGGCTGGGACTGTTTTCCCTGGAGTGTCGGAGGCTGAGTGGTGACCTGACAGAGGTTTACAAAATCATGAGGGGCATGGATAGGGTAAATAGACAAAGTCGTTTCCCTGGGGTGGGGGAGTCCACAACTAGCGGGCATAGGTTTAGGGTGAGAGGGGAAAGATGTAATAGGGACCTAAGGGGCAACTTTTTCACACAGAGGGTCGTGTGTGTATGGAAGGAAGTGGTGGAGGATGGTACATTTGCAGCATTTAAAAGGTTTCTGTATGGGTATATGAATAGGAGGGATTTAGAGAGGTATGGGCCAAATGGGACTAGATTAGATTAGGATATCTGATTGGCATGGATGGGTTGGACCGAAGGGTCAGTTTCCATGCTGTACATCTCTATGACATGGACCCTCAAGACCCTCTTCCTAATCTTGCTTGTGCTTGGCCGATATTCCCAATATCCACAGTCTCCATCATCTCCTCTACTAATTGTAACTCTGCCTTTCAGACCCTCAGTAAAAGAGGGATATTTATGCCATGTTCAAGCACAATGCACCTTTTC
>NC_057710.1:98744033-98769665 GCF_004010195.1 Chiloscyllium plagiosum | reverse complement strand
CCAAGTCATGGCCCTCCCTCAACCTTCCAAAATACCTCCATATTCCTTCCTAACTGTCGTATCTGTTCAGTATTTTGCTCCCAGTTTGACATTTTTTAAAAAAGTTGCAAAAGATATGTGGAATTCACAATGCATAAGTTTTCATGTTGCATCCGATTTCTATCTGCAGCATCACAAACACACCTCTGTTCATGCTTTAAAAGTCTCTGACCTGGTGCATGTTACCTGTAATTGTAACACTCCTTTATGTTACTGTTTTGCTAATCACACCCTCCAATTTCCTGTTTTGACCTCATTTCTATTTTGCAACTTTATCTTGACGTCATTCTTCCAATTGTCATGATCCTAGCTGATGGTGCTACTGGACAAGTCTGATTTCAGAATGAAAGCTGGCCTGGTCGGCCAATATGTTCAATTGTCTCGTTTGGTTAGATTAGATTAGATTCCCTACAGTGTGGAAACAGGCCCTTCGGCCCAACCGGTCCACACACCGACCCTCCGAAGAGTAACCCACCCAGACCCATTTCCCTCTGACTAACGCACCTGGCACTATGAGCAGTTTAGCCTGGCCAATTCACCTCTTTGGAGGAAACCCATGCGGGCACGGGGAGAATGTGCAAAGTCCACACAGACAATTGCCCAAGGCTAGAATTGAACCTGGGACCCTGTTGCTGTGAGACAGCAGTGCTAACCACTGAGCCACCATGCTGGCCCATGATAGTTAATCACTGAAATGATTTTATAAGAGGCTGCAGATATTATTTCACATCATAAACATAAGTTTATTACACAAAAGAGAAAATGAATGAAAAAAGTACATACTCCAATTAGGAAAGTCTTAGCACAGACATCAAGACAAAGTTTTGTCAGTTTCCCAATACCATCTGTTCCATGGATTCGAGTCCTGGGAATGATATTCCTATCGGAGCTCTTTAAGTTTCGACTTGGCTGGTTTCTTCCAGTTTCTTTCTTTTTTTGTAAAGGCAGACTCATCTGGGAATTATAAAGCTAACCGCATCAACCTTTTCATAATTCTGATGGCCTAATAGCTCCCAATTCGAACAACTTGAAGTTTCTATCCCAAATTCTCGTGGTTTTGAATGTAGAGAAAAAGCTTCCACTGCAATGATCAGTTTCCTTGAATAGAATTAAATTGAAAGAGAAAACCTGATCTCTTTTGAACTAGACTCATTATTTTCTTCCAAAAATAAAACAACACAAATGGCTTTATCTGGTTTACTCTGCCTGTCACAAAAGAAGAAGTATAATCCCCCAATCTGATTAACACTGCAGGGATCAGCCAAGCACTTAACTGCAGTCATATATCTCGTTGGAACTGGTACATTTAGTTCACTGTTGCAGAATGACTTACTGATTTTATTTTTTAGAAACCATCTTTGCAGTACTAAGCCACGTCTTAGTGCCTCTAGTTTTGAAATCAGCATCCAAAAGTGAAATCTACATTGTAGACACATCATCATGCAATGGGTTCTCACTCCAGCTGTGGTCGTCTTATCTTTTCAAATCCTGTCTCCCTCAAGAGAAACTACAAATGCTCTCCCATTTCACGATTTCCAAGGTTTCTCCTGTAGTTCCTTAGGAAAGGATTACTCCCTGTATCTGTTCCTTGTCTACCCTGCTCTGATTCCCCAGACGACCTAAACATGTAATTGCATTAACCACCAACACTCACCTCCCCCCACCCCACCCCCAACAAAATAAATCACCACATGTCAGCACGATCCTGTTTCCTATCCACCTGCAACCTCAGAGTTTTGTCATTTTGGTAAGACAAGGAATAGAATTCATAGCTACACAAACATATAATCATCAAGGTCACATATTTGCAGTATCTACTGTAGTATGGATACAATTCAAGCTGAATATGTTGCTAGACTTCATGGAATACCATTTACGAAAATATGCTTTTATTAAATCACTGCAGATCAGTTGGCTCAGGCATTTCTGTTGTACGTTTGAGTAGGATAAAACCTATCTCAGGCATAGTTTGAGTAATGCCACATAAATTTATTAGTAGTTATTTAAAATGTCTTAATTTTTGTTTCCCTTGTATCCTTTCATTGAGAAAGCAGTATAGTTTTTGGGCAAACAGTTCTGTGGCACCTTTTGCAGGAGGCACGTTTATGTTGGTTTTAAGCCCATAAGTTAGTGGTCATTCTTCAGGTGTGAATTGAGACCATACCTGAGCACAATTCAATTGGTCAGGCAGTCAAACTGAGCCTAACCCTGCTTTTTAACCAACAGCGACTAGAATCAGAAAGGCTTATGTGAGGATGAGGCATGAAGGCTCAGTTAGGGGGCTTGAGAATTATAAGTTAGCCAGAAAAGATCTAAAAAGAGGACAAAGAAGAGCCAAGAGGGGATGTGAGAAGGTGTTGGCGGATAAGATCAATAAAACCCTAAGGCCTTCTATAGATATGTCAGGAATAAAAGAATGACTAGAGCAAGATTAGGGCCAATCAAAGATAGTAGTGGAATGTTGTTTGTGGCATCTGAGGACATGGAGGAAGCGCTTAATGAATACTTTTTGTCAGTATTCACATTGGAAAAGGGCAATGTTTGTGAGAATACGGAGCTACAAAATTAGATGGGTTTGAGGTTGACAAAGAGAATGTTTTAGCAATTTTGGAAGGTCTGAAAATATAACCTGGGCCGGATGGGATTCATCGTCGGATTCTCTGGGAAGCCAGGGAGGAAACTGCAGAGCCTATGGCTTTGAACTTTACGTCATCGTTGTTGACAGAAGTAGTGCCAGAAGATTAGATTAGATTAGATTCCCAATGACGTGGAAACAGGCCCTTCGGCCCAACAAGTCCATACCGACCCTCCAAAGAGTAACCCACCCAGACCCATTTCCCTCCAACTAATGCACCTAACACTATGGGCAATTTCCCATGGCCAATTCAGCTGACCTGCACATCTTTGGACTGTGGGAGGAAACCGGAGCACCCGGAAGAAACCCATGCAGACATGGGGAGAATGTGCAAACTCCACACAGACAGTCACCCGAGGCTGGAATCAAACCTGGGACCTTGGTGCTGTGAGGCTGCAATGCTAACCACTAAGCCACCGTGCTGCCCTCCAGAAGACTGGAGGATAGCAAATGTTGTTCTCTTGTTTAAGAAGGGGAGTCAGGACAAGCCTGGTAATTATAGATCAGTGAGCCTTACTTCGGTTGTGGGTAAAGTGTTGGAAAAGGTTACAAGAGACAGGATTTATAATTATCTGGAAACGAATAATTTGATTAGGGATAGTCAGCAGGGTTTTGTGAAGGGTAGGTCATGCCTCACTAACCTTATTGCGTTCTTTGAGAAGGTCACAAAACAAGTGGATGCAGGTAAGGTGGTTGATGTGGTGTACATGGACTCCAGTAAGGCATTTGATAAGGTTCCCCGCTGTAGGTTATTGCACAAAATAGAATTTTGGGATTGAAGGTGATTTAGCAGTTTGGATCAGAAATTGGCTAGCTGAAAGAAGACAGAGGGTGGTGGTTGATGGGGAATGTTCATCCTGAAGCTCAGTTACCAGTGGTGTGCCGCAAGGATCTGTTTTGGGGCTACTACTGTTTGTCATTTTATAAAATGATCTGGATGTGGGCGAAGAAGGTTGGGTTAGTAAATTTGTGGATGACACTAAGGTAGGCAGAATTGTGGATGGTGCCAAAGGATGTTTGTGGGTTACAGAGGGACATAGATAAACTGCAGAGCTGGGCTGAGAGGTGGCAAATGGAGTTTAATGCAGAAAAGTGTGAGGTGATTCACTTTGGAAGGCGTAACAGGAATGCAGAGTACTGAACTAATGGTAAAATTCTTGGCAGTGTAGATGAACAGAGAGATCTTGGTGTCCAGGTGCATAAATCGTGCATAAATCCCTGAAAGTTGCCACCCAGGTTGATAGGGTTGTTAAGAAGGCATATGGTGTGTCGGCATTTATTGGTAGAGGGTTTGAGTTTCGGAGCCATGAGGTCATGCTTCAGCTGTAAAAGACTGGTAAAGCCGCACCTGGAGTATTGTTTGCAGTTTTGGTCACCTTCAGGAAGGATGTGGAAGCTTTGGAAAGGGTTCAAAGGAAATTTACTAGGATGTTGCCTGGTATGCAAGGGAGATCTTATGAGGAAAGGTTGAGGGACTTGAGGTTGTTTTCTTTGAAGAGAAGAAGGTTGAATGGTGACTTGATCGAGACGTATAAGATAATCAGAGGGTTAGGTAGGGTGGACAGCGAGAGCTTTTTCCCTCGGATGGTGAAGGCTAACACAAGGGGACACAGCTTTAAATTGAGATTAAAGACAGATATCAGGGATAGTTTCTTTACTCAGTAGTAGAGATATGGAATGGTCTGCCTGCGACAGTAGACTTGCCGACATTAAAGGCATTTAAATGGGCATTGGATATGCGTATGAATAATAATGGAACAATGTAGGTTAGATGGGCATCAGATTGTTTTCAAAGGTCAGCGCAACATTGAGGGCCAAAGAGCCTGTACTGTGCTGGAATGTTCTGTGTTCTAAACCCTGGCTACGTGCTGAGTTTATATCACTACCTGCCCAACCACTTTCAAACCAGTGGAGTTGATGTAGGCTGTAGTTCTTCTACCATAACCTTGGTTGAGATAGGCTAACAGAAGGGATTGGAGCCACCTTGAGTGGTATGTTTTAAAGAGGACAGCATTTAGCCATTTAGCTATCAAGTGGAAATTTTAAATAGAAAGCCGTGTTGTACCATACAGCTGATTGGCTGACTTTTGTTGACTTTGCCATTCATCCAGTATAGCGAGGAGAACTTCAGGAACGGTGACCAGTATTGTGGATGGTTCGTGAATAAGAAGAGATAAGCATTGGAAAACGTAGAGAATTTTGTTGACTGGGCAGTATTAATGTAGAATTTTAAGCCTTTTTAATATCTGGAGGAATGCATTATGAGGAATTAGATTCTTTATGGATTAGAGAAGGCATGACTTCAAGGGTCAGTTTCCATTCAGTAGTGTCATGTGGTCGCATATTAAGGGTATAGAGGCTGATAATCTGCATTTGTGCACTGTAGCTGTCTCCAAAGAGAAAAAGAGAACACATCTCTGGAACCCTAGAGACTGTTCTCAATGCCTTGTGATCAAATGTGATTATACTATATCTCCATATGAACATGCACATTGAGTATTCTAAGTGTAAAGGTACAGTTACTTCTACCTTTACACTACTTAACCCATTTTAGTATTTACATATTGTCCTACCCCACATACCCGCAAGCACACAATCTCTGTGTTTCACGGGGAAAATCTGCAGTGTGTCTTTTCAAGTCTCCCTGAATGTGTACAAATTTCTTTATTCAGATGTGAAGGAACTGTGCATTGCAAATTCCTCCTGAGTTGGTTCATCCCTTGCCCAATGTCTATGTTTTCACTTTTTCCTTCTGAGGATTAGGGTATGCAGCACATCCAGCTATTGGCTTCTTTTTAATTAAATTAAGGCCTTATGTGTTTTTTTTTGGACAATTGCATTTGATGTTCAGACAATGTAGCATCTTAGTTGTTCAAACCTTGCAACAGTGGTGCCCTTGCCACACTGCTGATGCCTGAGCCAAGCTGGACTGCCCTTTCCATAATGAGCAGATTGTGAGCTCTGTGTCTTGGGTTGAAATTGGGAGCTTGGCTTGCTCTGTAATGTTCTTTCTTTCTTTCTGCCATAAATGTTACTGGTTCTGTTTTGTGAGGCTTTGTATTAGAGCATGAGAAAGGGAGGGATGTTGAATTTGGAGCCATTAGCCCATAAATACCTGGTATGGAGTAAAGCCAGTCTATAATGAGATTGAGTTCTAGTTGAATTGGGCTAAATAATGAAAATCTTCACTAGGAGGTTTTTATGATGCCCTGTTTGTAGCTTCACTTGGTTTGAGATTACCTTGGTGAACCTATCCCCATATGAATATTCAAAGATGAAAAAATAGGTGGAGGGGCAGGTACTGTTGAGGAAGCAGGGAGGCTGCAAAAGGACTTGGGCAGGCTAAGAGAGTGGGCAAAGAAGTGGCAGCTGGAATACAATGTGGGAAAGTGAGTTTGTGCAGATTGGTAGGAAGAACAGAGAGTTAAACTCCTTTCTAAATGGGGAAAGGCTTTGAAAACCCAAAGCATATCGGGACTTAGGAATCTTAGTTCAGGACTGTCTTAAGATTGACATGCAGGTTTAGTTGGCGGTTAGGAAGGTAAATGCAATGTTAGCATTCATTTCAAGAGAACTAGAATACGAGAGCAGAGATGAACTGTTTGTGAGCAATTGTGAGCCCTGGATCTAAGGAGGGTGAGCAGAACAAGTTTACAAGAATGATCTTTGGAATAACGGGCTTGTCATATGAGGAGTGATTGAGAACTTTGGGTCTATACATGATGGAATTTAGACAGATGGTTGGGTGGGGGGTGGCGGGGGGCAGGTGTGGGATCTTATTGAAACTGACAGCATATGGAGAGATCTGGATCGAGTGGACATGGAGAAGATGTTTCTGTTGTTGAAGAGTCTGGGAACTGAGAGCACAGCCTCAGAGTGAAGGGTTGACCCTTTAGAGCTGAGATGAGTGATTTCTTAAGCCAGAGTGTGATAAATCTGTGGAACTCCTTGCTACAGAATGATGTGGACGCCAAGTCATTGAGTATTTAAGGCAGTGAAAGATTGTTTCTTGATTAGTGAGGGGCTCAAGGTTATGGAGAGAAGTCATGAGAATGGTATTGAGAAGCATACCAATCATGATCGAATGGTGTAGCAGACTCGATAGGCTGAATGGCCTAATTCTGGTCCTGTGTCTTATGGTCTTGTAGAGGCAGCAATGAATTGGAAACGGCTAAAGGCTAATTCTGGTCGTTGCAGAAATAATGACATCCAGGATTTCATGAGTGGAAGAATGGGTGGCATGGTGGCACAGTGGTTAGCACTGCTGCCTCACAGCGCCAGAGACCCAGGTTCAATTCCTGCCTCAGGCGTCTCTCTGTGTGGAGTTTGCACATTCTCCCCGTGACTGCGTGGGTTTCCTCCGGGTGCTCCAGTTTCCTCCCACAATCCAAAAATGTGCAGGTTAGGTGGATTGGCCATGCTAAATTGCCCGTAGTATTAGGTGAGGGGTACATGTAGGGGAAATGGGTCTGGGTGGGTTGCGCTTCGACGGGTCGGTGTGGACTTGTTGGGCCGAAGGGCCTGTTTCCACACTAAATAATCTAATCTAATATAATCTAATCAGGCCTTCTCTGTAATATAGCAGCTTCTCATGTAAATAGATAGAGCTTGTGAATCTCAATCCATTAGGCATAACTGCCAGCCTGGAAGAGAAAAGCCACCCTTTCTGTGTTCACACTGATCAATACCAAGGCGTTCCCATGTTCTGGCTGGAAATGAAGAGGCAAAAAAGCTGCTTTCTGCTGCCGTCTGTGAATCGCACAGTTTGAGGCTGTGTCATAGAGATGTACAGCGTGGAAACAGACCCTTCGGTCCAACGCGTCTATGCCGACCAGATATCCTAAATCAATTTAGTCCCATTTACAAGCACTTGGTCCGCATCCCTCTAAACCCTTCCTATTCATGTACCCATCCAGATGTCATTTAAATGCTGTAATTGTACCAGCCTCCACCACTTCCTCTGGCATTCCATACACACACCATCTTCTGTGTGGAAAATGTTGCCCCTTAGGTCCCTTTTTAAATCTTTCCCCTCCCACCCTAAACCTATGCCCTCTAGTTCTGGATTGCTCCTCCCCAGGGAAAAGACCTTGCCTATTTATCCTATCCATGTCCCTCATGATTTTATAAATCTCTATAAGATGACCCCATTGCCTCTAAAGCTCCAGGGAAACCAGCCCCAGCCTATTCAGCCTCTCCCTTCAGTTCAAACCCTCCAACCCTGGCAACATCCTTGTCTTTAAGGCAATAGGAAGCAACCTGTTAACCATACAAACTGTTGCACCCGAGCTTGACATTTGGGAACTCTTGGAGGTTCCTCAATCTTTGGGAGGAAATCCAGACAGAAAGCCCGTGAGACCACCGTAATGACTCATTGTAGTGATCCTTGATTATACTGTTTAGAGGGCATTGTTCAAAATACTGCAACATGGGGTTACTGGTGTTTAACAGACTGACATCCATGCACTTTTTAAATATAGTTTTGTTATTGAAATAACAAATAACGACAACCTCCATTAGGCCCAGTATGACAATAACCAAAAATGAAAAAAAAAATCAAATTGAACAAACGAGAAGGATGATTAAATCTAGTCTATTGGACATTGTTGGAAAATCTGGGATATGATGTGACCCCAAAGACTATGTGGTTAAAATGATCCCCCCCAGAGAATGTTATGAACATGTTTAGCAATCTGCATTCCTCATCTACGGGAAGTTGCTAAAAAGCTACTGGTTGGGCCCACCTTGGTGAAAATTGTGTGCTATTTGTAAGGTTCAGTAGGCTTTCATTTACACACATGTTGGACTGAATCTCTCATTGTACTCTCTCTTACTCAAGTCTGTTAAGTCAACTCCAATTCTGGGGGATCCGTTTCGTTTGGGAGCTGGTACCTTAGCAGGTCCCCACGTGGCAGAAGCCTTTTATCTTAAGCCCTTGGTGGAGCATTTCCTCAAATTCCATTTGTACTGTGTATGAAAGTGAGTATGGTACCTTCCTGACTGTGCAGAAGCAAATGGATTTGGCATCTGTTTTCTGTGTGATGTGGTGTGCAGTATTCAGTTCCTCCAGGTCTCTGAAGTGTTTTGGAAATCTTGGTTTAAGCTTGTTATTGACTGACTGTTACTACTTTCAGCATGAGGTTGAGATCTCTCCAAGTTTTCCTACTTAGCAAGGAAAAAGACTGGTTGTGGATGGCAATACAATGTTTAATGATTTCTTTGCCTTTATGTCATAACATTACCTGAAGTTAGCATCTTTAATTTTGAGTTGAGTTGGTCCTGGGCTTCGTAATTTTAAAAGTGAAGCCAGCAGGGTACTGTTTTTCAGCTATTTAAGGTCACTCCAGCTTCCGTGTAAAATATAATGTGTGCAAGTTGCCCATTGTTAGCTCCCCAGTGTTGGCTAATATTGACACCCCCCCCAACAGAGAGACCCTTGCAGGGGCTTCTTTTGAAAGCACTCCCCTTCTGTTATTTGAATGTGAGCTTTCTTTAGTGAGAAAAGACTGCGCCCATAGCTTTTAGCGGGAAGGGCAGGACTCTCTTTCCATCTGTGAACACCTTTGTATGATTGCAGGAAGCTTGCAAAAGAATTAACCCTTTACGCAGCAAAATGAAATCTCCCTTCAATTTCCTTCCCTCCTGTCCTAATTATGTGAACTATATGCTCCCAATGTGTGGTTCAGGGTGCCAATCCTTTTACTTCAAAAACACCTTCCAAACCTAGGATCTCTGCCACCTAGAAAGACCCAAGGCAGCAGATGTATGGGAACTTCGTCCACTAAGTTTCCCTTCAATCCAGACACCGCCCTGACTTTGAATTATATTCATTCATTTATTCACCGATATTGGGTCAGAAGCTTGGATAAAGTTTGTAATGGCACACCTGAGTTTATCTACACCATGTATTCTGCATCAGTTAAGGTAGTTCACTGCCACCTTGTCGAGGGCAGTTTGAGACAGACGATAAATACTGATTTAGCTCGTTATAAGTGCATCCTTGAAGACAATTGAGTCACTGAGTAAGTGTGTTGTATTTATTTTGGCCACTAGTTAGGAGGATTAAATCAGTTTAAGCCAAGTGCCACAGGTTAGTGCTTTGCAGAGGGAAACCTGACTGTGGTACTGTCCACCTCTTTGATCTAGCTTCACGTATTGACCTTCAAGTTGAAGCTGGAGATTCCTTTGAATCAGTCAGTGTAATCCATTATTCAAGCTCCAAGAGGAATTTCACTACAACTCCTTGTTTTCTTCTTTTCTTAAAAAAAATATTCTCCACAGTAAAACCAAGAATTTAATTTCCCCTTCTTTGGAGATATTCTATAGGATGATGATCAGGTATGGGTGTCTCAGCACTGTTTACCAGCAGATTTCTTTGAATTGTATCTGCCATCATGTATTTACACAAAGCTGTCAAGCAAGAACTTCCACATTTCACAAGCTTCCTGATGAATGTGGCAGAGTTCTCTGTTGGTTGAGCCACTTGTTGTGGGCGGGTGTGTTCTCTCAGACCTCAGCACATTCTCTCTACAAAGTGCAGCTGAAAAGACATTTGAAAGTCTGATTGTGAAAGGCGAGGGTGGGGAGACTGGGTGATGACCTCACAATAATTAAAGCTGGGATCTGTGCAAACTGCAGTGTAGATTGCCAGCACCTTTTTATAGTTGGTGTAGTCTGTGAGGAAAGCTTATGTCGGGACCAATGTAGCTAAGGGTGCATACTTAACAACACCTTTTTAAAGAAACAGGTAGCTGATAACTTGTGGAATGGCACCATTGTTTAGCTGGGTGGCAAAGGTAAAGTGATTATAAAACATTTATCATCTCTACCGTTATATACACTTTTGGTTTAACTTGCTGTGTACATGCTGAGCGCTCGGGTGTGAGAGCTGTATTGTTAACCGCTTTTAATGCTTTTTTTTTTGCATACTAAAGAAAATATTTTTGTTGCCTTGGGCCTGTAAGTTTTCTTCAGAGTCTATCTAGCTATTGTTATTGTTTGATAATGGAACTAAAGATGGACACTAATCCCACAAGGTGGGTCTGGAATGAACAACCTAACCAGGTGTCGAAGGTATACTGAGGAACCTAGAATGGTTCTGCCTTTGCAGAACCCGCCTACAATTAACTTTGTTTCCGCTTCTTTCAAAATTCTTTTATATTCAAAATTGAGACTGGAGGCTTAAGTAAGTTTTTCTAAATTTTTGTTTCAAATGACAACATGTTGACTAAGGTTTTCAGTTAAGGCTCTAATTTTGATTTTCTGCTGAAATTAGCTTTGGTTAAGTTTGCATGCTAAAGAAAATAATTTTGACTGGGAACTTCATTTATTTCTTAATATATTGCTATTAATATTGTGTTTTGATTTTCTGTAAAGTTATGCTATACACTTCTTTCATATATATCTGAGATAAATAGATAATATGCTCAGTTACTGTCCTGATTTTGATGTGCTGAACACTGGACTTCTAGTGGTGGACATTTCCAGTCAGGAACCAAGGCGGACATTGGTACCAATACAGAAACCAGTATCTCATATCTCTGATCATTTGAGATGCACTATTACTTCCTAAAAGAATAATTGTGCCTTTAAAATCGCTGAGACCAGCATTCACAATGAAAAATATATCATTCATAAATTTTGCTTAGAATTTACAATTTACAAAACAACTTAAATGAATCAAAATGTCTCAAAAGTTTATCATTAGAGAGTTTGGAAAACTGAATGCTGAGTAAAAATTGGGGGAGCTGACAGGAACAAAGGTCAAATTCAAGGCTTTGAGGAGGCTTTTTGATGAGAGCCAACCAGAAAAGGAATTCAGTGTTGCAGAGTGGTAATGATGGAAGGCTTTGTCACAATTGGTTAGTAAAGGGGGTGTGGGGAGAGAGATGAGGTATTTTAGCTGAATTATGAGTAGAGAATCTGACCTGGAATGCAGAACAGAGTCTTTGCATAGTGGGAAGGAATGAAGGCTTGGAGAGATATGTATAAAGTATTCAAGTCGATGTGAAGCCTGTATACGTTATTTGACTTGAAAAGAGATTCAGGAGCACATGACTGTATTTGATTATTTAAAGTGGAAGAGGAATGTAGAGTACTGGATGTTACAACACTGGAGGTGAAAGATTGGGTCACCTTTGAGTTTGCGTAATGGTAGTTCATGATGTTGGCTGAAAGCAGTCCACCTACTGTCTTAATTTAACCACCAAGTATTCAGGGGCTACAAGCCAACAAGGCATTACAAAAAATGTTCAGATGTACAGGAAATTTAGAAAAAAAAGCATTGTGAGAACAGCTTTATATTGATATAATGTCTTGAATTTGTATCCTTGTAATTTATCACACTAAATTGAGCTAATGAGAGAGAGAGGTTTTTTGGGAGTAAATCTTGATCACTTTTATTTTAAAAGGGAAGCCTTTGTTTATGCTTTGGTCTATGGCGACCCTGTTTGAATGCCGTGGGATCTAGCTGTTGCTCATCTCTGATATACAACATTCAGAAAAAAAATTCTCATCTCCCTGTTTTAAATCCCTTTGTGGCCCTAACCTCTGCACCCGATCTCTCCCCAATCCCCAACTGTGTTCAAAAGCACTCTGTTCTCCTTTAAATCCAAGTGTTTTAGAATTCCTCACTGTTGCTCCCAATGGATGGCACTTGTGGCTTCAGATGCCAGGTCCGTTTTCTATAATTTGCTCTTGACCCTTTGCCTCTCTAACTCTGTCTTCTCCAAGACACAGATAGATAGAATTCATATGTTTAAACAAGCTATTCATCATCTCTCCAAATGTCTTCTCCATTGATTCACACTCGATTATTTTAAAGCCCATCTGTGTAGTATTTTGGTTCATTTGAGTCTCTTAGAGGGGGTTTGGGGGTTTAAAAGCAACACATTCCACAGCATCAGCAATATAAAACAGCGGTGTGTGTTAACTTGTAGAGATGGCTGCTGCAGCAGCTTGTGAGCTTCCTTGTCATCCAGATCAAGAATCCCTAACATGTTAGGGCAGGCTGAATGTTCAGAGAAATGGCTGGCAGCGTTCCACTGCATATTCCAAGTGCTGTGGCTCAGCTCCTTGATTGGGGCATTACTAAAACACATAGTATCTGAGCTGGTGAGAGGAAAGTTCTAAACCTGCATCAAAGCAGATAGCTAATAGCTTTTTGTTTGTGATCACAGCGGGTCAGACAACATCCACTGAGAGAGAGCAAGCTAAAGTTTCGAGTCTAGTTGATTCTTCATCAGAACCGAATCAAATCGTTAGCTTGCTATGTCTCTATGGATGCTGCCTGGCCTGCTGTAACTTCCAGCAATTGTTGTTTTCAATACAAATTCCAGCATCTGCAATAATTTGCTGCTGCTTTTTGTTTGTGTTTGACATGGGATTCAAAGCTGCGATTTATAAGGCAGGTTTCCTTCAATTAGTTTCTTTTACAGCTTTGAACTCTCCAAAGCATTACACCAAAGGTATTGATACTCTCTCAAATATTGGGATGTTTTAGTAAAATAGGTGTTCTTTTGGCTATCTCTCTCTCTGTGTGGTGTTTTAACCATCCAATTATCTCCCATGGAAACCTTGCATAATATTTTGTGGAGATGTGATGTGGAACGAAAGGAGGCAAGGTCTGAGTTTCACTAAAATAACACATTTTTTTAAGAGTAAAATTAACAAAGAACCATGTGTCAGCTCCCATTCTTTCTGTTATATGCTGTTGATAGCCTTCTGATCCGAACAAAAAGGCACTGTATCTGAGCAGTGTATTTGGGAACTTAAGGGAGAGTATGTGAGACTAAACTTGGATTTAGTTGGATATATCCCAAACTAAACAGCAGCGACTCAAATTTCAGGCTGAATTCATGTCCAGCTTGTGTGGCATGTAACTGTGTATATGTTAGAAGGAGCATCTTTCATTTTATTTAAATGTAGAGAATATATTTCAACTACCGCATAAAAAATGCGCATGATGGTTTGTACCATTTGATGAAGAAATAAGTATTTGTAAACGCTGGTTTTTGAATTGGTGTGGATCTAATCTGTTGTATGGGGCTGTACTCACTGACTGAAGGAAACAACTATCCCTTACCCTGTGCTTCTATCAACCCCAAATTCTAATGCCGTAAGTTTCAGTTTTGTCATTCAATTTAACCAGTCAAAACATTGGCAGCTTAGTTGACCATGACTGAATGCTTTTAAATTCTTCAACATGGAGTTTCTGGAGTATTATGATACACACTTTTCCTGAATATCAGGAAAAAATAGTGGTTAAGTTTTATGAATGTGCAATTCTTTGTGACTTTCAGTCCACTTAAAATGGCTGACATTACTGTAATTTGTCAATAAGTCTCCTGCTCAAGCAGAACCTGTTCATAAACTTGACCAGGTTACTGATAGGAGAATCTTATCTGGTGTTTCTGAACCGTTTTTTTTCCCATGTTATTCTTTCACAGGATTTGGATGTTGCTGGTACAGATAGCACTAATTGCCCTTAACTGAATGGGTTGCTAGGCAGTTTCAGAGGAACATTAACTGTCAGCCACATGTAAGCCTGATTGGGTTAGGACAGTAAACTTTGTGCCCTAAAAGATGATAGCTGGGTTTTTACAGCCACTGATGATAGTAGTCATGGTTGCAATGAGACTAGCTTTAAATTCTTGACTGTTATGGAATGAGTTAAGATTCACCAGCAGCTGGAGTTTGACTCTCTGACCCTATATCATTAATTTAGGCCTCTAGATTGCTAAGCAGCCACCTCCCACTAATGCAGGTATTTTGTATACGATGTAGTTATTCACATCCGAACGTTACATATGTTTGTGTGTGTTGAAGACAAACTAAGGATTTTTAACCATGCTTTTATGTAGTTTGTGTCACAATCAGACACTGACAAAACTCATAAGTCAATGGCCAGCTGAGCAAGTTACCAGAGAACAGCATGTCCCATAAACAGTCGGTACCACTATTACATCTCTAAAATGAATTTTACAGTGTTGCTGGCTAGGCCACTGTTTATTGCCAATCCCTAAAAGACCTGGAGAAACTGGCAGTGACCTGTTGGAACAGGCTTCTCTTTGATCCAGACACAGTGAAAGAACAATGATGTAATTTCAAGCTAGGCTTGGAGCATGAATTGAAGATGCTGCCCCATATCCTTCTAAATGGTAGAATTCAGAGCATTTAAAAGTGCACCTTGTAGATGGTACATACGACTACCACAGTGCATCAATGGTGGACCGTGTGAATGTTAAAGCTGATGGATGGTGTGCAACTGCCCTACCTTGGAGAGTGTTGAACTGCTTTGGTGTTATTGGGGCTGTGCCTCTTCAGGCAAATAGGGACTTGTTCCATGTAGATGTGGACTGATATTTGAGAGTCAGGAGGTGAGTTGTTGGTTTTTGAACACTGACTTGCTGTTATAGTTATTGTGCATATATGGCTGGTCCATTTCAGTATTTTCAGTCAGTATAGCCTTCAGGATAATGATAGTGGAAGTTTGACTGATGATACTGCCATTGAACATCAAGGGGCAATGATTAGATTTAAAGTTGTTGGAGATGATCATTGCCTGGCACTTGTGTTACGAGCCACTTTTCAGCCCAATCCTGAGTATTGTCCAGATGATGATGATGCTTTTGGATATGGATTGTTTCAGTATCTAAAGCATCACAAATGATGCTGAACATTCTCAGTTTTGACTTTTTGACTATGAAGCAGCTGAAGATGGTGGGCTGAGGACCCTGCACTGATGTACTGTAGTGATGTCCTGGAGCTGAGAACTTCCAACAGTCACAACTGAGAAATAAGAAAGAGATGATCACCTTATTAGGATTATATTATAGACCCCCTAATAGTTGCAGGAAATTGAGAAACAAATTTGTAAGGAGATTTCAGTTATCTGTAAAAATAATAGGGTAGTTATGGTAGGGGATTTTAACTTTCCAAACATATGGTTGGGACTGCCATAGGACTAAGGGTTTAGGTGGAGAGGGATTTGTTAAGTGTGTACAGGAAAATTTTCTGTTTCAATATGTGGATGTACCGACTAGAGAAATTGCAAAACTTGACCTACTCTTGGGGGAAAAAAGGCAGGGCAGATGACTGAGGTGTCAGTGGGAGAGCACTTTGGGGCCAGTGGCCATAATTCTATTTAGTTTTAGAATAGTGATGGAAAAGGATAGACTAGATCTAAAAGTTGAAGTTCTAAATTGGAGGAAGGCCAGTTTTGATGGTGTTAGGCAAGATCTTTCAAAAGCTGATCTTTCAAAAGATGTTCGCAGGTAAAGGGACAACTGGAAAATGGGAAGTCTTCAGAAATGAGATAACGAGAGTCCAGAGACAGTATATTCCTGTCAGGGTGAAAGGGAATGCTGGATGACTAGAGAAATTGAGGTTTGGGTTAAGAAAAAGAAGGAAGCATATGTCAAGTATAGACAGGAGAGATCATGTAAAACGTTAGACTATAAAGGCAGTAGGAGTGTACTTATGAGGGAAATCATGAGGGCAAAAAGGGGATGTGAGATAGCTTTGGATTCTCCTTAGCTCTATTTGCCAAAGAGTTTTAACAAATACATTAAGGACGAAAGGCTAACTAGGGAGAGAATAGGGCCCCTCAAAGATCAGCAAGGCAACCTTTGTGTGGAGCGCAGGAGATACTAAACAAATATTTTGCATCAGTATTTACTGTGGAAAAGGATATGGAAGATATAGAATGTGGGGAAATAGATGGTGACATCTTGCAAAATGTCCAAATTACAGAGGAGGAGTGCTGGATGTCTTGAAACGCATAAAAGTCGATAAATCACCAGGACTTGATCAGGTGTACCCTAGAACTCTGTGGGAACTTGGGAAGTGATTGGTAGGCCTCTTGTTGAGATATTTGTATCATCAGTAGTCACAGGTCATGTGCCAGAAGACTGGAGGTTGGGTAATGTGGTACCATTATTTAAGAAGGATGGTAAGGTCAAGCCAGGGAACTATAGATCAGTGAGCCTGAGTTGGTGGTGGGCAAGTTGTTGGAGGGAATCCTGACGGTCAGGATTTACATGTATTTGGAAAGGCAAGGACTAATTAGGGATAGTCAAAACGGCTTTGTGCGTAGGAAATCATGTCTCACAAACTTGATTGAGTTTTTAGAAAAAGTATCGAAGAGGATTGATGTGGGCAGAGCTCTGGACGTGATCCATATGAACTTCAGTAAGGCATTCGACAAGGTTCCCCTGGTAGACTGGTAGCAAGGTTAGATCTCATAGAATAGAAGGAGAACTAGCCATTTGGATACAAAACTGGCTCAAAGATAGAAGACGGAGGGTGGTGGTGGAGGGTTGTTTTTCAGACTGGAGTCCTGTGACCAGTGGAGTGCCACAAGGATTGGTGCTGGGTCCTGTACTTTTTGTCATTTACATAAATGATTTGGATGTGATCATAGGAAGTATAGTTAATATGTTTGCAGATGACACCAAAATTGGAGGTGTAGTGGACAGCAAAGAAGGTTATCTCAGGTTACAACAGGATCTTGATCAGATGGGCCAATGGGCTGAGAAGTGGCAGATGGAGTTTAATTCTGATAAATGCGAGGTGCTGCATTTTGGGAAAGCAAATCTTAGCAGGACGTATACACTTAATGGTAAGGTCCTAGGGAGAGTTGCTGAACAAAGAGACCTTGGAGTGCAAGTTCATAGCTCCTTGAAAGTGGAGTCGCAGGTGGATAGGATAGTGAAGATGATGTTTGGTATGCTTTCCTTTATTTGTCAGAGTACAGGAGTTGGGAGGTCATGCTATGGCTGTACAGGACATTGGTTAGGTCACTGTTGGAATATTGCATGCAGTTCTGGTCGTCTTCCTATTGGAAGGATGTTATGAAACTTGAAAGGGTTCAGAAAAGATTTACAAGAATGTTGCCAGGGTTGGGGACTTTAAGTTGTAGGGAGAGGTTAACAGGCTGGGGCTGTTCTGCCTGGAGCGTTGCCGGCTGACAGCTGACCTTTATAGAGGTTTATAAAAAGATAAGGGGCATGGATCGAATAAATAGACAAGGTCTTTTCCCTGGGGTGGGTGTCTTCAAATCTAGAGGGCATAGATTTAGGATGAGAGGAAAGATTATAAAAGGGACCTAGGTGGCAACTTTTTCACGCAGAGGTTAGTGCGTATATGGAATGAGCTGCCAGAGGAAGTGGTGGAGGCTGGTACAATTGCAACATTGAAGAGGCATTTGGATGGGTATATGAATAGGAAGGGTTTGGAGGGATATGGGCCGGGTGCTGGCAGGTGGGACTAGATTGGGTTGGGATATCTGGTCGGCATGGACAGGTTGGACCAAAGGGTCTGTTTCCATGCTGTACATCTCTCTGACTGAGTTAATTTTCTCCCAATGAAGGCACAAGTGCCATCTCCAGCCATTTAATGCTCCTTACAACTCTGAATAGCTGCAGGAGAGCTGGTATTGCTGGCAACTTTCATCTCCTGAGTATTCAGATGGCTGGAAGGTAAATTCCCTCCCCAGAAATTCCTGACCAGTATCCTATGCTACCTTTTGTGGCTGTTGCTTTTGCGTTCTTCTTGTGACAGGCAGGATCTGCCTCTTCACCTGCAGTGACATTATTTTTTATCTATATGCTTTTAGAACATCAACAAAGTTGCTGTTAATTAGTTCAAACTGAAAGTGTTGGAATGCATAACGGGTCTGATAGCATCTTGGAGAAACATTTTGAAGTGTTAACTTATGATGTGATTTGTTTTAACTTACCTGCAGTCACTGCTTTGCATACAGTAATTTTAGCTTCCCCACTCGGTCCCCAGTTGATTACCAAGCCTGATTCTTCGAAGCAAATGGAGTCACTATAAAATGGCATAGCTTCCATCGTTGTACTTAAGTTCTGCAGAGAGGTTCCCAGTAGCTCAGCTCTGCTCAGTGCTAGGATGATGCTCAAATCTTAGTCTTTTCAATCTGTGTCGCAACATCAGAACCTAAATGCAAACTTATCCTCCGTTGTCTCCGCATCGTGGCTTAGTGATTCCACCAATTATATGCCTTTCTTGCCTGAGAGCGATAGACTGGTATTTATGTTGCTGTTTGCATAGACTGCTACCAGTTAAGAACTACATCCCAAGACCAATGTTTAAGGCAGTTCCCTGAAAACCTAAAACAACACTCCAATGCAATCATCAAAATCTGTGGTAGGTATAGAACATAGAAGAATACAGCGCAGTACAGGCCCTTCGGCCCTCGATGATGCGCCGATCCAAGCCCACCTAACCTACACTAGCCCACTATCCTCCATATGCCTATCCAATGCCCGCTTAAATGCCCATAATGAGGGAGAGTCCACCACTGCTACTGGCAGGACATTCCATGAACTCACGACTCGCTGAGTAAAGAACATACCCGTACCATCTGTCCTATACCTACCCCCCCCCCCTTAATTTAAAGCTATGCCCCCTTGCCAGAAGATAGAAAGGATCAAAGCTTGAACTTCAGAGTTGTTGGATATCAGAATCATTTCCAGGACAGGAGATGGTTATTTAAACTTTTGCATGCCAAAATAATTGGGATCAATGCCTTTGCAGGGAAGTTGAAAAAGATTTAATCAAAATTGGAAGGGAGTGGGTTCCAACATATAGAAATAGAAAAGATGTATAAAGGAGTGAAAGTATTGACTAGCACTAGATTAAAGAAGGAAGTAGCAGGTTAAGGCCAACAAGGAACATAAGACATTCCTAACCTGTGTCTATGTAAACACACAAAAATGTGTTATAAATAAAGTTTGTGAGCTGAAAGCACAAACAATCATGTGGAAACAGCATGTTGTGGCAAACCAAATAACAGAACATTGCTTAAAAAGTGGTGGGCTTAACAAGACAGATTATGATGGAATAAGCTAATTGCATTTTGTTTTGATGGCACAACAGAGAAAGCTGTTGAACTGAATTTAATGCAAACTGTCTACATGAATTTTAATAAAATGTTTGATTAAGTACCAATAAAGGACTGGTTTCCAAAATTAAGCCTCGAGCAGTTGGAAGATAAGTGACAGCTTGCAGTGAAAACCTGGTTTAAGGACAGAAAATGGAGAACTTCATCTCATTTTCCACTTGGTGACCTTGTAGCTTCTAGGACTCAACACCAAGTCAAATAACTTTAGAGCTTGATTTCATTCTTTCATGTTTTTTACCCACTTTACACCTGGTCCTGTTATGATTATGGGTTGTTTTTCACACAGTCACCCATTCTTACCTACTCTTAGCTCTAATTATAATCTATTCCGCTTTACTTCTGTCCAGGCTTGCAATACATGATCTGCTTGTTTACCTACCTCTTTCTTTCTGGGCTCCAACTTTTCCTATCCAATCACCTCTCCACTCCCCCACAACCTCATTTTCAGTGTAATTATTTATTTTTCCTAATTGCTTAACAGTTCTGATGAAAAGTCACCAGACTCTAAACGTTAACACTGCTTTCATTCCACAGATGATGCCAGACTGCTGAATTTTGCCAGAAAAATCTTTTGTTGCAGATCTCCAGTATCCGCAGCTCTTTGTTTTATTTCGAGGCATCTGAGGTGCTGTGAGCCATCAGCAGCAGCATTGTATTCAGCCACATGTGGCCCCGTGACCCAGTGTATCCCACTCTTGCCATTACTGTCAAGCTGGGAGATCAACCCTGGTACTAAATAAAGAATGCAGATTGGCGTTCCCAGAGCAGCATTAAGTACAGAGGAACCTCGGTTATCCAGCATTCGATTAACTGAACAAAATACTCCCGCCTGAGTCCTTTGGATAATCGAGGTTCCTCTTTATGCCTAAAGATGAGATGTCAACCTGGTGAAGCAACAACACAGGCCTACTTGTGTGCCAAAAGGGTAAGTAGCATATGATAGAGCCAAATGATTTCACAACCAATGGATCAGATCAAAGTTTTGCAATCTTGCCGCATCCAAGCTTGATTAGTGATGGATAATTAAATCGATTAACAGGAGGAGGAGATGGCTCCATAAATATTTCCATTGTTATGGACTAGACCAAACCCCCTCAAAACATTGCAAGGAGGCAGCCTATACTCTAACTTTTATGAGAGGCACTGCATTCCAGATGTCATTTGATTAGTCAAATTACTAGGTTTTAAGCAAAACACATTTTATTCTTACATCACTGTTAAAATACAAACAAAAAAAAAGGAATTGGCATAACCTGAACTCTATTGAAATATTTAACAAAATAATATTATTTAACTACTATTCATCAACTGTTCCAATATAACAGTATCCGATAAACACACCCTTGAAAAAGGCAAATTCAGCAAAACAGATCTCCCTCACTTACTATCTCCTCCAGTCCAGGAAAAAGAACCTCAGCAGAATGAATCTAGCAGCAGAGAGAGAACTCAAACTTGTGCAGCTGCAGACAGAGAGAGAGAGAGAGTTGTGTCCAGCAGCTTCAACTCCAAAACCCCAACTTCAAACAACTAAAACCCAGGGTGTGCATGAACCTGACTCCAGCCATTATTTGTCTAATTTAAAAAACAAAGTTATTTACTCAGCTTTCCATAGAGCAGAGACTTAATCACCAGGTTTACAACACTCCTCTTCATGAGAAACACATCTAAACAACCTATTCACCTTATCTATGTCCCTCTTAAAGGCACATGTCATCACACTATTTTCAATGAAGGGGATGCCCAACACAAAAATGCAAAAGAAATAGTGGAAGTATTTGCCTTCACCCAAATGTATAAAGTGGGTGATCTATTTTGGTGTCCTCTGGAGAGCCACAGTATCACTGATGCCATTATTCAGCCAAAATGATTTATACAGTCAGAGTCATATAGCATGGAAACAGGCCTTTAGGCCCAACTCGTCCATGCTGGCCAGGACTCCTCAACTGAACAAGTCCCATTTGCCTACATTTGGCCCATATCCCTCGAAACCGTTCCTCTTCATGTACCTGTCCGAATGACTTTGAAATGTAGAAATTGTACCTGCCTCTACCACTTCCTTTGGCAGCTTGTTCCATTTACACACTACCCTCTAAGATAAAGTTGCTCTCAGATCCCTTTGAAATCTTTCCCGACTCACCTTAAACCTGTGCCCTCTAGTTTTGGACTCCCCTCCTGCGGGGAAAAGACTTTGCCTATTCACCTTATCTATGTCCCTCATGTTTTTTAGAAACCTTTACAATATCATCCTATGCTCCAGGGAAAACAGTTCCAGCCTATCCAGCCTTCTAATAATTCAATTTGCTCCATATGCTAATCAATAAAAAAGGTGATGGGCCCTAGCAACCTCTGACAATATTACTGAAGATCTGCGCCTCAGAATTAGCTGCACTTTTTGTTCGGCTGCTATAGCTATAACACTGGGACCTAGCCAACAAATGGAAAATTGCCCAGGCAGATCATGAGCACAGAATAAAAGACAAATCCAACAAAGACAACTACTGCTCCATCAGTCTAATCTTAATCATTTAAGTGATGGAGGCTGTATCATGAGGAGAAACTTGTTCCGCAATGATTTCCAAGTTTGGATTCTATCAAGGCTACTCCATTCCTGACCCAATACAACCTTGATCCAAATATGGACAAAAGAATTGTACTCAAGATGCAAGGTGAGAGTTTCTGGCCTTGATATTGATGCAGCATTTGACCAAGTTTGACATCAAGGAGTCCTCGCAAAACTGAAGTCAACAGGAATCAGAGAAAACTTGCCACTAGTTAGCATCACATCTAGCACAAGAAAGATGTTTATGGTTTTTACGATCTCAGTCCCAGGACATGACTACAGGTGATCCTTAGGGTAGTGTTCTATGCCCAACCATCTTCAGCTGCTTTATCAAAAACCTTGCTTCCATTATAAGGTCAGAAATGGGGACGATTGCAGATGATTGCACTACGGTCAGCAAGATTTTCAATGACTCAGATACTGAAGCAGCTTGTATCCAGGTGCTGCAAGATCAAAACAACACCAGTGTTTGGACTGATAAGTGACAAACAATGTTTGTATTACGTAAGTACAAGGCAATGACCATTTTAAGAGAATCTAATCATCATCCTCAACATTCAATGTCATCACCATTAATGAATCCCTAACTATAATCAGCAGGGATGACCGTGGCATCCCTCACCTCAAACATGTTGCAAGAGGAACATTGCACTGCCTTCACTGCCATCCCTCTGAAAGTAACCTTTTATAAAAAAAACTGGGTCTAAAGAATACAACAAGCAAAATGCAGCACTTACCTACTTACCACAACGGGTCTTATTATTTAGGTTAGAGGAGGAGGGCGGGTGGGTATACAGTTCAGAAGATCAAGAATTCAAACTCTCTGTATACTTGAACATATTTTCTCAAATAAAGCTACACTGCTGAGGGAATGCTCATCGAATCATAGAGTTTTACAGTGCAGAACCAGACTTTTTGGTCTAACTCATCCATGCTGACCAGATATCCTAAATTAATCTCGTCCCATTTGCCAGCACTTGGTCCATTTCCTTCTAAAGCCAAAGTGTGGTGCTGGAAAAGCACAGCAGGTCAGGCAGAATCCAAGGAACAGTAGAATCAGTGTTTTAAGTATAAGCCCTTCATTAGGAATGTGGGCGGGGGAAGGGGGCTGAGAGATAAATAGAGGGGGGTGAGGCTGGGGGGGGAAGGTAGCTAGGAAGGCCTCAAGTAGATGCAGGCGGTGGATGATGGTAATAGCATGGAGTGAATAGGTCCAAAGGAAGTTGGACAGGTGGGATTGTTCAAGAGGGCAATGCTGAGTTGGAGGGTGGGATCTGGAATGAGGTGGGGGGAGGGAAGGTGAGGGAACTGGTGAAATCGGCATTGACACCATGTGGTTGGAGGGTCTGAAGGCGGAAGTTGAGGCGTTCTTTCTCCATGTGTCTGGCTAGGATTTGGCAGCGGAGGAGGCCCAGGACTTGCATGTTCTTGGCAGAGGGGGAGTTGAAGTAGTTGGCCACAGGGTGGTGGAGTTGTTTGGTGCATGTTCCAAATGTTTCCCTGAAATGTTCTGCGAGTAGGTGATCCTCTCCCTGTTGTAGAGGAGACCACATGGAGAGCAATGGACACAGTAGAATGAGGTGTTTGGAAGTTGGAGGACAGGATCTGGGATGAAGTTGGGGGAGAGGAGAAGAAGAAACTGGTGAAATCGACATTGATGCTGTGTGGGTGGAGGGTCCCAAAGCGGACCTTCTGTCCCTCTAAACCCTTCCTATTCACATACCCATCCAGATGCCTTTTTAAATGTTGTGATTGCACCAGCCTCCACCACTCCTGTATAGTGTATGGGGCCTTGGATGGAGGTGAGGGAGGAGGTGTGGGTGCAGGTTTTGCAATTCCTGCAGTGGCAGGTGAGGGTGCCAGGAGGGGAGGGTGGGTTGTTGATGTAAATGACTTTTTTGGCTCTGGAAAATATACAACACCATTGGAATGGAGCAGGGTGTTCGCCTACTACACTGGAAAAAACAGTCTGTCTAAACATTTGTTCATTCATCTACTGTTTGTGAGACCATCTCTTCTACGTATCATTGTACAATGCCTTGGGATGCTCTGAAGATAAGAGGGTGAAATTCTCACCAGGGTCCCGGCATTGCAGGGCATGGGAACTTTGCCAAGTGCATTGTGGGAAGGATCTTGTGTGACATGAGAATCCAGTGAAGAACAGCACGGTGGCACAGTGGTTAGCACTGCTGCCTCACAGCGCCTGAGACCCGGGTTCAATTCCCGACTCAGGCGACTGACTGTGTGGAGTTTGCACATTCTCCCCGTGTCTGCGTGGGTTTCCTCCGGGTGCTCCGGTTTCCTCCCACAGTCACAAAGATGTGCAGGGTCAGGTGAATTGGCCATGCTAAATTGCCCGTAGTGTTAGGTAAGGGGTAAATGTAGGGGTATGGGTGGGTTTCGCTTCGGCGGGTCGGTGTGGACTTGTTGGGCCGAAGGGCCTGTTTCCACACTGTAATCTAATCTAATCTAATCAAAAAAACAGAGCTGGGCACTGAGGGCTGGGATTTCTGTACGGGGAAATTACAGTGCGTGAGGGAGACAAAGAAACTTAGACAGATTCATATTTGTATGCATCGTCTACTTATTACTTTTAAGTTTAAAATACCTGAGGCACAGATGTATTTTCTGGAATCTCCCCCTGGAGTCTTCCTGTACTCCTGTGTTTGACACAGTCCTGCGAAATTTCTGTTGTAACTGGAACATGGGTAATGCTTACTGTTTCAGAGCCTTGAAGTTTTATTCTCCTAGCTTATTCCAACCTGCAAGTGGGTAGCTTCTGCCCTGTCAGTCAGGCAACACCAATGTGAGTCACTAATGCCCTGGCTTTCTAAGCTGCTGTCTTTACAAACCCACCGACTCCCACAGCTACCTGGATTACACCTCCTGCAAAAATGCCATCCCGTATTCCCAATTCCTCCACCTCCGCCGTATCTGCTCTCAGGAGGACCAGTTCCACCACAGAACACACCAGATGGCCTCCTCCTTTAGCAACCGCAATTTCCCTTCCCTTCCCACGTGGTTAAAGATGCCCTCCAATGCATCTCGTCCACCTCCCGCACCTCCGCCCTCAAACCCCACACCTTCAACTGTAACAAGGACAGAACCCCTCGGTGCTCACCTTCCACCCTACCAACCTTCGCATAAACCAAATCATCTGATGACATTTCCATCACCTCCAAACGGACCCCACCACCAGGGATATATTTCCCTCCCCACCATTTCCGCCTTCCGCAAAGACAGTTCCCTCAGTGTTTAACTGGTCAGGTCCACGCCCCCCCCCCCCCCCCCAACAACCCACCCTCCCCTGCCACCGCAGGAATTGCAAAATCTGCGCCCACACCTCCTCCCTCACCTCCATCCAAGGCCTCAAAGGAGCATTCCACATCCATCAAAGTTTTACCTGCACATACACCAATATCATTTATTGTATCTGTTGCTCCTGATGCAGTCTCCTCTACATTGGGGAGA
>NC_057710.1:98730067-98743835 GCF_004010195.1 Chiloscyllium plagiosum | reverse complement strand
CTTCATCCCCACCCCCATTCACCTATTGTACTCTATGATACTTTCTCCCCCCCCCCACCCCCCTCTCATTTATCTCTGCCCCCTGCAGGCTCCCTGCCTCTATTCCTGATGAAGGGCCTTTGGCCGAAATGTCGATTTTCCTGCTCCTCTGATGCTGCCTGACCTGCTGTGCTTTTCCAGCACCACTCTAATCCAGAGCTGCTGTCTTGCTTCATGCTTCATGGTTAATGGAGCCAGCAGAAACAAAGGTGCAGTACCCAGTGGAAATTTTCCCAGTGTGTTCAGTGTTGATTTGATTTGTTCAGTATGTAGGATCTGTCCTGAATATGTGTGACCTTTCCAACCCCCTGCATAAATTTATGTCTTTCAACCGAGCAATGTGATGCTTGAATCTTCTCTAACCTGTTTTTAAAGCAATTGTATCGCTTTTCAAACAAGGGAACAAAAACTACACAGTATTGCAGATGGGGTCTCACTAGTGCCCTGTACAGCTGTAGTGAAACTTTGCTACATTTATATTCTGTTCCCCTTGCAAATAAGGACAAAATCTCTTTAGCTTTCTTCTCACTTGCGGTACCTGCACATTAACCTTGTTATTCATGTGTCAGAATGCCCAGAGCCCCAGAGTTCTGAAGTCTCTCTCCATTTTAAATAAGCAGCTTCTCTGTTCTTCCTGCCAAGTGGACAGGTCCATATTTACTCTTGTGATACTCCATCTGCCACTTAGCCTGTCTGTTCTTTTGAAAGCTTCCTATTTCTTTTGGACAGTATATTTTCCTATCTATCTTTATATCAATGCTGAGTTGTACCCGACCAAGTGAGGCGGTGGCATGGTGCTAACATTGGTAATCCAGAACCCTCTGCTCATTTTCGGAGGACATGGGTTTGAATCCCACTTTTGGTAAACAGTAATATTTGAATTCCAATTTTTAAAAAAATCCAGGACAAAAGGCTAGTCTAATGGTGACCATATAACCACTGTTGATTTTCATTAAAACCTACCTTGTGCAGTATTCTCCTTTTAGGGAAGGAAACTGGCCTACATGTGACTCCAGTCTAGGCACTTCGGGATAGCTAATAAATGCTGGTCTAGTCTGTGATGACCATATTCCATTATACGAATAAAAAAGAAGTTTAGTCTCCTGATGCAAATTATTGGTGTATAAATATTAAGTAGATTTGAAGTATTGTGTGCCATTTTGGGTCCCATCTTTCAGGAAGGATGTACGAGTGCTGGAACATGTCCAGAGGAAGTCCACAAGACTAGTCCCAGGAATGAGAAAAGCTTACCATATGCGAAACATTTGAGAACTCTGGGATTATACTTGATGGAGTTTAGAAGGATGAGAGGGAATCTAATTGAAAGATACAGGGTACTGAATGGCCTGGACAGAGTGGATGTTGGGAAGGCAATTCCGTTGGGAGGAGAGACTCTGACCCGAGGGCATAGCCTTAGAGTAAAGGGAAGATCTTTGATTACGGAGTTAAGGAGAAACGTCTTTAGGCAGAGAGTGGTGAATCTATGGAATTCATTGCCACATAAGGCTGTGGAGGCCAGGTCATTGAGTATATTTAAGACTGAGATAGATAGGTTCTTGAGTATCAAGGGTTACAGGGAGAAAGCGGGAGAATGGAGTTGAGAAACTTAGCAGCCATGATTGAATGGCGCAGCAGATTGATGGGCTAAATGGCCTAATTGCTGTTCCTATGTCATATGGTCTTAAAGATGATGACCCAATACTGATCCCAGAGTTAATCTTTCCCTTTTGAAATGACTTATTTATCCCTATTCTCTCTTGCTGTTAGTATGGTTAAAGATTATTTAACTAACATGTCACCCCCCCCTACATCACGTCCTCTTATCTTGTGCAGAACCTTTTGATGTGGCATCATGTCCAACACACTTTGGAAATCCAAGTCTTTCATGTTTATACCCGACCCACCCTGAATGTTTATCAAAATAAAACGTTCATTTAACACAAGTTCCCTTTGGTGTGTCTGATCACATTGAGTTTCTAAGTATCCAGCAATAACTTCCCTAATAATGGACTTCAGAACTTTCCCAATGACACATGCAAGGCTGTATAGATTTCTGTCTTCCTCTTCTCAGTCCTCTACCATGTTGCCAAATAGAAAATATTTGTTCAAAGCTTCCACCATTTCTTTGGGGAATTGATAACAGAAAACAAAGTCTCACTCTAGAGGACCATCATTTGTGTTAGTTCATCTTTCCCTATTCAAATACGTTTAATCTCTCATTTATATTGTAAATTATATTGTTTCTATATTACTATAATGAGCTTTCTCTGTTACTGTTTTCTGTCTCTATTATCTTTATAATCATTCTTTGCTGATTCTTAAAGTTCTCTGATCTTCTGCTAACCTTTGGTGATTTTTACAGTTCTGCTTTCAAATTTATACTGTCCTTATGTTATTTCTTAGTCAGAGATGAAGCATCCTTTTTGAGCAGCTTTTCTCTCTGGGGCGAATCTTTGAGATTTATTAACTACTTTCTTAGAGGTCTGTCATTGCAACTCTTCTGACCTACATTTTAATCTACTCTCTGTTCACCTCAGCCACCTCTGCTTTCATATTTTCATAAATAAAGTTTTTTTAAGTTGAGATTCAAGTCAATTCGATTCAGATTTAAAACACCAGCTGCCACTTTCAAACTGAACATAAAATTCTGTTCAGTAAACACTGCATCTGAGGACCTCATTTACCATGAGGTTATTGATTTAATCCTATCTCGTTGCACATTTATAGGTTTAGGATCGTGTATTCCCTCCTTGGCTGTATTAGTTTTAAGAAGTTGTTCTGAAGTGACTGTGAATTCCTTTTCTAAGCATCCTTTGCCAATTTAATTTTCCCTAACTTCATATAGATTAAAATCGCTGATGATTATTGCAACTTATTTTTTTCGCTGTCCTGTTATTGCTTCCTACTTGCTCCTTGTTATAGAGTAACTACTGTTCGGGAACCTATAATCTATTCCTACAAGGCAATTCTTCTCTTTTATGCTGGAATCTGAACTGAAAATGAAAAATGCTGGAGATCACAGCGGGTCAGGCAGCACCCATGGAGAGAACTTGAAAGGTTAGCTTGCTTTCTCTCCATGGATGCTGCCTGACCTACTGTGATCTCCAGCAAGTTTTGTTTTCAGTTCAGATTCCAGCATCTGCAGTAATTTGCTCTTACATTGTCTTTAACCGACTGCCACTTCTCTTCGAGGAATGCCTAACCCAAAGAAGTTTTGCTCTTCCCTCTGACAGAAATTCCAGTTGTTTCTTTCACCGTGTACATCTTCCTTGCTTTCCGTTTCACTTCTGGTGTTTGATGAGGTGTTTGCTGAAACTGCTAACAACTCCGACTTAACCCACATGGATTTCAACTCAGGATTTCAAGTATCTCCAGGACATGGTGTTCCTCGGACTGCTGTTCCCGCCACATCCTGCAATCCATGATCGATGCCATGCACCGTTATATGCGCGCAATGACTTCGCTCTGTAGCAGCGTCGACTCACACTGTCTCAAAGCTGTTCTGTTCCAGAGTCACCAGACTCGAAACATTAGCTTGCTTTTTATCCAAGGATGCTGCCTGATCCACTAATCTCCCAGCCAGTGACGCCCATATCCCATGACCAAATAATAACAAGTATTTGTGTTGTCGTTGTTTTGTCTGGGCAATAGACCATGCAGTTGGATGATACTGTCATGAGCCCCTCTGTTTCTACTGGAGCATTTCTTTTGTCAGATTGTGATAGAGGTGTATGCTGGGTAGTCAGTCTTTGAGATATGCCAAGCATCTCTATCATCCACTTGGAGAACACTTATCTCTCTGTTTGAATATTACTTCACTGATGCTGAGCATACTGCCACTAAGCTACCTTGTTGTTCTATGCTGCCTCATGAGCATTTTTGTGACATTAAGACAACTCCAGTTTATTTAGAATCCGACGTGTTCACTTGTTCAAGTTTGGATGTAATCTCGTTATTTACATCCTCCCATCACTTCTAAGATTTTACTTTATTGATGGTTTCTTTGTATTTGCGTCACAAATCTCTAACATATCCAACTATGATTTGGAGATGCTGGTGTTGGACTGGGGTGTACAAAGTTAAAAATCTCATAACACCAGCTCTATTCCTGATGAAGGGTTTTTGCCCGCAACGTCGATTTTCCTGCTCCTTGGATGCTGCCTGACCTGCTGTGCTTTTCCAGCACCACTCTAATCGAGAACCAGGTTATAGTCCAACAGGTTTAATTGGAAGCGCACTAGCTTTCAGAGCGCCATAACCACCTGATGAAGGAGCGGCGCTCTGAAAGTTCGTGTGCTTCCAATTAAACCCATTGGACTCTAACCTGGTGTTGTGTGACTTTTAACTTTGTATATCCAATTATGTTACTTTCTTAATTTAACCAGCTGTAGTAGCTTTGTTTTATAATTTTGAATTAAGTCAACCTGCAGAGGAATGCTGTATAGGCATAGTGTATTCTATTTATGGTTTGGACAATAATGCCACAGTGGTGAGGAATTCTACAGGAGCTTGATATGTGCCTTGCCGTGTTTACAATCTGTGTTTGTTCTCAATTCTAATAATACACTGCACTACAGCGAGGTTCCCTAAAGGTAACCGACACACAAAGGTGTGTTGAGACTCTCCAAAATACAAAACAACCAAAGGGAAGATCTGAACAAAATGTTCCTGTTTGTGTTGAGACAATGTTTTTGGATCCATTTTTGCACATTTTTGAATAGTCCCAAAGTATTTCCGTTCACTCTGGCAGAATGTTGAGTGGGTTTTCCTGTGCCCTGATTGCATTCAGTCTTCGTCCCTGTCCCTGTATTCAATCTCCTCAATTGCACCGTTTTTCAGCATTCGGCTATTTTGAATATTACAGGTGAGTGTCAGCAAGTAGCAAACTCTGATTCTGTAATCGTTGAAAATAGGGATTACAGGTTGTGTGCAGCCGTATTACAGAAATCAATCTTTCATCAGAGTGGCTTTTTTAAAAATAACACAACCTTCACACATCACTGGTCGCACCTGTAATACTTTAAGGACAAGTAATAGATTATCAAAATGAACATTACTGACTAAACCACTCAAAATGATTATGTCCTACTGCCAAGGCCTATTCCCATTGTTTAAGTGGGGGATTGAAATACGTAGGGCTATTTCAGGAAGCAGCCACCCACTTTTTCTTCTAGTCCTAGAAATACTAATCACATGCAAAGGGATTATCAACCCAGAGTTGTTAATCTTTGCTCCTTTTTCCTGCCCTTACTGTTCGTATGAAACCAACCAGATGCTGACCACGGGTCAATTTGCCCCAGTCAGCGCAACCAATGTGGACCAAGGAATGACCGATTCAATTTCTGGTCCATTCAAAGCAGTGTCACGGAGGGAGCTTCTGCTGCTTGCTTCAGCATACCCAGAGACAAAAAAAACTGCAGATGCTGGAATCCAAAGTCGACAGGCAGGAGGCTGGAAGAACACAGGAAGCCAGGCAGCGTCAGGGGGTGGTGAAATTCATGTTTTGGGTGTAACTCTTCTTCAGGACTGGGGGTGGGTGTAAGGGGAGCTCGCAGGAAAAGGGGGTTGGGGGTAGTGGGTGGTGAGGTGGGATAGTTGAAGACGGGAAGAGGGTATGACCTCGTTGGTCAACAGGAGGAATGAATTCATTTGGTGGCAGGGAAGAGTGGAAGGGAGGGGGAGGGGCTGGGAAGGGAGTCGGGTTGGGAAGGGAGGTTATTTGAAGTTGAGTTCTCCAATGTTGAGTCCTTCAGGCTGAATGCTGCTGCTCCCTAATGGTTCACTGAGTATCTCAGCCGGGCCTGCAGGGGTCGACTGGACCTCCCAGTCACCACCCATTTTAATTCCTCTTTCCACTCCCTTTCTGACATGACCATCCTTGGCCTCCTTCATTGCAAATTGGAGGAACAACACCTCATCTTCCGCCTGGGCAGCCTACAGTCCGGAGGACTCAACATTGGGTTCTCCAATTTCAAATAACTTCCCTCCCATCACTCGACTCACTACCCAATGCCTCCCCCTCCCTTCCATTCCTCCCTGCCACCAACTGGAGTGATTTCTCCCATTGACCAACCAGGTCGTACCCTCTACCTGTCTTCAGCATGCCTGGCAGGTTTAGTTTCGCGCAGTTTGGTACATTTTAATCTTGGTTGAAGAGAGTGATTTCAAGAGGCTTTTGAGATTAGAAAGAGAAATGTTTGCTTTCAAGCAGTTAAAATTGAAGTAAAGAATTTGAAGGAGGTCAATGCAGACATTATTAAGTTCTTGCAAAGGGCTCATGTGCAGCATTTTAAAAAAAATGGTAGTTATCATAGACTTGTTCTGAAAAACAAGTACACTTTATTTTTCATACCTTGGATTATTGACAAAAATAAAGAGCAGACCAGTGGAGGTTGGAATACAGAAAACCAAGGCATTCTTAAGAGCATCATTGTGTATACCAATTAAATAGCTTACTTGCATGCCAATGCACAACAACTTAGTTTTTTTTTGTATCTCTTAATTATGGCTACCTAGGCTTTTTAAAATAACAAAGGGGAATGATATTTTTTAACAGTGCTAATTGCTGTCATTTTGTAGCCATTTTCCAGTAAAATGCTGAATTGTTAAAATAAGCCCTGACTATTGTTGAAAAGCAGTTACTAAGTCAGAACTTCACAAATAAACGTTCAAGAATCTTGTTGCTGAGCCAGAAAGGAAGGATTTAAAAGGTTTGATGGACAGCTTGACTGACAAAATGTGTTTTAGAAAGGTTTTCTTTTAAAGTGGTGAGAGAAATGGGAATGGAGGAAGTGTAAATGGAGTCAGAGAGGGAACGGCAGAGCATCAGGCTGAGGTTGCTGAAGTTTCTGATAGAAATGCGAGAGACTGTGATACACAAAAGATTGGAAACAAATGAGTGACTGGAAGTCAATATAATGTTGGAGGAAACTGCTAAGAGATGACAAATGCAATTGTAGAGAATTATTTTATTTTTGCTCATTCCTGATAAAGGGCTTTGGCCCAAAACGTCAATTTTTCTGCTCTTCGTTGCTGCCTGGCCTGCTGTGTTTTTCCAGCACCACTCTAAGCAGAACAGAGTTCATGTCAGCCTGCACTGGGTGGGAGCAAATATGGTTGATAGTGTTTTGGGCACATTTGAGATTACTGGAGCATTGGAGCCAGAGAGGAGGGTTGGAGAGGTTAAACTTTTAGCTGAATATTATGGTTTCAGTGAAAGAAGAACCTGTGTAAGTTGGGTCAAAGCTCATAAAGTTTTGAGGTAAACAATCTTGGATAGAGTTTGCTTTTAGTGTGATGTGGGAATAACTGTTTGAGGTTATTATTTGTCAGATATAACCAGTGCCATATCTGCAAAATTATCATTAATTGAACAAAAAGTCCTGATTGGCTCAGAAAGTTAATTTATTTGGAATATGAATGATGACTTTTTAAAACAAAAGTGAACCAAACAAAACTGTTTGCATTGACTTGGCAGATTGGAAGATCCTTTCATGGGAAAGGAATAAAAGCATTAATCAAAATCTCCCTTAAGCCTTAAAATTAATTGATGGGGAGGAGGTAATAGCAAAGAGTGTGGCCTCAGCATTGACTGAAGTATGATCATTGTACAAGTGCTGCAAGTGATTTTTTTTGTTTAATTTTAATGTCTACTTGTGAACTGCAACATTCACTGAGTTGTTGGCTAAGCCTTCCAGAAGTTGAGGATGGGTGACTTTCCTCTTGTGGCACAAAGCTGGTTCCTTTTTTCAAGGATACTGTGTCCTTGGGTTTTCTCAGGGGGGTTGTAAACAGCTCCCTGTTCCGATTAGACTGGTTTAGTACAGAGATTAAAGGGTATTGAGAGGCCTTTTTGTTTATATGTAAACAGATGAGACTTCAGACCAAGGTGGTCATGTTTTAGAAGTGACCTGTAGAATGAAAGGGGAGTGGTCAGCTCTCTAGCAAAATAGTTCAGTCCTCAACAAGTTAGGAATTCAACAGTGAGCTGTGTGGAAATTCTCTGGACTTGCTTTTTGAAGGTCATCATCTGTGGATGATCTTGAATTTTCAAACTGCACTATTTGCTGTTTGCACATAAAAATAATAGCAACTTCAGTAAGTTAGTGGTGGGTACTCAGAATTGTTGCTATTCTTATGGATACAGCAGAGGTATTCCACATAAGATCACAGAGTGTGTGTTCGCTTACCACTGTAAAGGACATTGCATTGTGAGCAGTGAATACAGGGCTTTAAAGCCGTGTGTCAGGTGGAAGGCATATTTGGCACCTTGGACAGTGAGGAGGGAGGAGCGAAAAGGGAAATGTTACACTTTTTCTATGGGGTGATGATGGTACTGTGGTAATGTCACTGGGTTGGTAATCCAGAAACCCAATCTAACATTTGAGGACCTGCATTTGAATCCCATCGTGGTAGATGGTGAACTTTGAATTCAATGAAAAGCTGTTCTAATAATGACTACATAACAACTGTCAATTGTCATTAAAAACTCACCTAGTTCACTAATGACCCTTTAGGTAAGGACATTTGCTACCCTCACCTGGTCTGGTCTACATGTGACTCCAGGCCAACAGCAATGTGGTTGACTCTTAACTGCACTAAATTGGGGATGGACAATAAATGCTGGCCCATGTCAGCAATGCTCAAATCCCATGAATGAATTAAAAAATGTAATCTTTTAAATGCTTTTGTTTGGACCAATTCCAAAATACTAATCAATTTGAAACTTTTGCCATACATTTTTCCAAGAAATAATCTTAAATAAGTTCTCTCAAGTCTGAAATCTTTTAATCCGTTATTTCAATTTTTAATTGTGGTAATTGGGATTTCAATTAATTTCATGTCTTTCGATGTCTTCTCTCATTTAGTTGCCATTAATGTCCTGCCAGGGAGCTTTTCAGCAGACCCTGAATGCTATTCTCATTTGTACTCATTTTATGACATCTGGTTTTATTGATTCACCATTCTTAAAGTGTAGCTTTTTCTCCCCCCACCTCCCCCTCGTGAGGTGATGAAATAACTGGACAATCCTTAGCACTCATTTTTTGGATTGTGGGTCTTGATGTTTTCAAGAGCCATCTAGATACTGCCTGATCACCTCCAGGACCTTTCAGACAGCATTAGCTGTCTATGCAGTGCAGGAGTTCACACATTTCTGGAAATATAATCATATGCTCAGCTTTGGACATTTTGAGTCCAGTTTTACCAATAACCAGAATTAAAATCAAAATACAGAATAGTTTTTTTCAGGGGGATTTCTCTTTACACTGTTCTCATTACACACGTCTTGTAACATATGGGCAGAGAGGAAGGCTGTTCAAAAATAGCTTGCATTATTGATGCAACATGGAATTTATTTCTCATAGTGAAAATGTGTCACTATGATTCAGACATATAAACTATTTATGCCATTTCCTGCTTGTCTGCTCTCAAATGTTCTCCATCCCTTAACTATAATAGGCATCCCTTTGGTACTCTGCTTCCATCACACCAGCCTTCACATTCAACTACATAATTGATACCACTCCATTAACTTGTGCTTTCTTTCAAATTAACATTATATATTGCCGCCACTAAACATATCTTTCCCTCTCCGTTTTCAACCTTCACTAGGTTACCTCCACGACTCTGTAGCTCACTGCTGACCCCATGCCCTTCCCAGCATGGTTGGAATACATGTGCAAGACATTGGGGCAGCACCGTGGCTCAGTGGTTAGCACTGCTGCCTCACAGCACCAGGGGCCCAGGTTCGATTCCTGCCTTGGGCGACTGTCTGCGTGGAGTTTGCACATTCTCCCAGTGTCTGCGTGGGTTTCCTCTGGGTGCTCCAGTTTCCTCCCACAGTCCAAACGTGAGCAGGTTAGGTGAATTGGTCATCCTAAATTGCCAGTAGTGTTAAGTGTATTAGTCAGAGGGAAATAGGTCTGGGTGGGTTACTCTCTGGAGGGTCTGTGTGGACTTGTTGAGCCGAATAGTCTGTTTTCATTCTGTAGGGAATCTAGTCTTTTCACCTCCTGTCTCCTCACTATCCATGATCCCAAACACCACTTCCAGGTAACATGGCCATTAACTTGTACTTAATTTCAATCTATTTTACTGTATTCGTAGGGCTGCTTAGATTAGACGCTTAGAATGTGGTATAGGATAATATGAAAATACCTGTTAAAGAAACATTTGAAGTGAGTTTCTTTGCCTTTGCCCATCATAACATCCACGAGGTAACTAATAAGGACAATATTTGAAGAGAGTGATGTATTCTATTCACTGCTGGTCTCCATTCATTTGAGGAAATCCAAACAGAGAATGGGTGGCCATTTTCTGGAATGTATTTCTACATTTTGCTACCCTTCCAACACCCACTCTCCTCAACCCCCTGCAGTGTTCTCATGAAGTTCAACCTGAGCTTAAGGAACTTCACCTCATTTTTCTTCTCAGTCTTCGAGCCTTGGTGCTGCGTTCAACAAATTCAAGACACTTGTTAAACCTCAGCTGGAATATTGTCGACAGTTGTGGATGCCAGATTACAGGAAATATGCGAATGCATAGGAGAGAGTGCAGAAGCCATCTACAGGAATGATTCCAGGAATGACAAACTTCAGTTGTTCGGATAGATTGAAGAATTTGGGATTATTTTCCTTTGGAAAGAAAAAGGCTGAGAAGAGATTTGATGGAGGTCTTTAAAAATCATGAGTGAGCTGGAAAGAGTAGATAAAGAGAACCTATTCCTGTAAGTAAAAGAAAAAGGAATGAGAGTGCATAGAATGAAAATGATCTGCAAAAAATGCATGGGTGATGTGAGGATGACACCTTTTTCACACAATGAGTAGTTAGGGCATGGAATGCACTGCTTAGAAATGTGATGGAAGCAGGTTCAATTGAGACATTAATGAAGGTGTTAGATGATCATATGGATAGAAATAGTGTGCAGGGGTATGGCGAAATGGTAGGAGATGGCACTAGGTAATAGAATAGGTGAAGGTCCAATGGGCTGAATGGCCACCACCTGCACTGAAACAATCCTGTGAAATTGTAATTATCACTTCTGCTGTTTATCTGCTGTTTCCATGTTACCTTAGTTGTAGATTGGTTTTATTATTTCTTTACTTGCCCCATTACTGTTACTCTTTGCCTGCATCTTCATCCCTTTATATCGTTTAATATTTCTCACCTTGCACCTGATCACAGGCCTTCCGTTTTATTCTTTGTGCCTTTTCTGTTCCCTGCCTCTGCACTTGCTTAGAAAGCCTGCCAGTTCTGATCAAAGATCATTGACCTGAAGCACTAGGCAGAATCAGATGCGAGCGTTTCAGGTGGGAGCCATTTTCCCACCTGACCAAGGCTAGATTCGGAGAGTGGTCTTCCTATGGTGAATAGCAAAGGTCTTTTTCCTCGGGGGGGGGGGGGGGAGTTCAACACGAGAGGGCATAATTTTAAATGAGAGGAGAAAGACTTTTAGAGACAGTGGGTGGCAACTTTTTCATGCAGAGGGTGGTTTGTGTGTGGAATGAAGTGCCAGAGGAAATGGTAGATGCAAGTACAGTTACAATGTTTAAAAGACATTTGGACATGGACATGAATAGGCAAGGATTAGAGAGATATTGACAATGCAGGCAAATTGGGCTGTTTAGTTTGGGAAATCTGGTCGTCATGAACGGGGTTTTGCTTATTTTCTAACGTACCAAATTATAATGAGACACATATAGTACAGTACACATATAGTACAGTACACATATAGTACAGTACACATATAGTATAGTACAGACAAATGATGATCAGATACCAGACAGAATGCATCAAATAGCAAATGCAATCAGGACAGCGCCTACAGATTTCTGAGCAATGCCTCCCAGGCGTTAATGGGTTAGTAAGTCTGATTTAAAATTTCACAAGGGATTATGATTCTACATATTTGCTGACCTGAAACACCCTCAGAAGTCCCTCTGTCATGAACGCCCCCAATAACTTCCCACAATGTTGGTTCACGCTTCTTCCCCGAATTCTTGGAAACTGCACTCAAGCCCTTGTTCAGAGGCAAGACTCCAGCTTTTCACAAATGAGTTTCACTAAAGCCAGTACTTCCTCTCGATTTGTTTCCTGAGCTCGAACCTAGTTTGGTGGCTAAAAGCAAATACTTGCCCTCGCCTGTAGTTGCACTGATCTATTAGTGACGCATCTTTTTCTGAGACCCTAAGACTTTTTCCTGAGCCTGAGCTGCCTAATAATGCCTTGTAGTAACTTTGAATTCTAATAAAACAGAGTTCACCATATACTCTTTGATTTTCACTGAATCTCCAACTGTAAAAACTACTTGCCTTTTCAGCAGTCCAGCTAAGCAGTGATTTTCTGCATGAAGTTTGCTTCTCTCTCTAACTCTAACTCTGTGTTACCTTGGTACTGCTTGTGTGACTGATTTTTTTTTTTTGGATGACCTATTAAAAACCTCGCAATAAGCCCTGTCCTTATTCCTAGGTGGAGTTGAGCCAATATTTAGAAATCAAAAAGCAATTGGCTGTGGTATTCAAATGTAGCAGCCCCTCAAACTGTCCCCGATAATTAAAACACTTAGGGAGTCTGCAGAACAAATTTGATAACGGCAACAAAGGAAATAATTGCAGTCTTAATCAAAGAACAACAAAAATGTAAATAATTGTCTTTATGACGTACACTTTCCTTACTGGATTTCACTGTTCTGTCTGTATTTCCTGATCGTACAGCTAATCAACAAACTGCTACCTTGCTAGACCCCCACTGCAGAGCTTTGTTTTCTTAAGCTGGTATAAAATAGATGTAACTGTAGGAACATTGATGCACAATCCTATTCCCTGGTAAAGTCAGGGTTTTTTTTCAGTCTATTGGCAGAAAACTGAGTCAAGTGTGTGGTGCTGGAAAAGCGCAGCATGTCAAACAGCGTCCGAGGACCAGGAGAATAGACGTTTCTGGCTTAAACGTCGATTCTCCTGCTCCTTGGATGCTGCCTGATCTGCTGTGCTTTTCCAGCACCACACACTTGACTCTGATCTCCAGTAGCTGCAGTCCTCACTTTCTCCTGGCAGAAAACTAACTAGTCTCGTACAATTAAATACAATAACCCAATGATTATATTACTGGGTTAGAAATCAAGAGGTTATGAATTGAAATCTGTACTGGTGAAGAGGCTGGATATATGGAAATTGCCATTTTAAAATATAAAAATTATTCCCGAGATGCTGGCAAATGGGAGTAAATTAGCTTTGGATATCTGGTCAGCATAGACGAGATGGACCGAAGGGTCTGTTTCCATGGCTTACATCTCTGACTCTGACTCTATGTAAATCATTATGATCAGGTCATGTTTATTGCCATATTCCTTGCTGTCTGATGAAGGTGGTAATACTGCTTGTACTGCTGCACTCCTTGAGGTAATCCTTCCTTAGGAGGAATATTGGATAGGAAAGTGCAAGATAATATGCATGAGTGAAGAGCAATGAAAGTTTACGTCAGAATGTTGAGAGACTGGGAGCTGATCATCTCTAACAGTGCTGCTGCTTCTAATATTCTGGTGTTAGGGCTTACTGGGGAGTGAGGTGCTGTAGCAGTCAGTTTGGCTCGGCTCCTTCAGTGTATTCTATAGCTTGCATATTTAATAGACCCTGGATTAGTGGTGCTGGAAGAGCACAGCAGTTCAGGCAGCATCTGAGGAGCAGGAAAATCGATGTTTTGGGCAAAAGCCCTTCATCAGGAATGAAGGCCA
>NC_057710.1:98700241-98729532 GCF_004010195.1 Chiloscyllium plagiosum | reverse complement strand
ACGCTTCAGGCTCTCTGCCTTTATTCCTGATGAAGGGCTTTTGCCCGAAACGTTGATTTTACTGCTCCTCGGACGCTGCCTGAACTGCTGTGCTCTTCCAGCACCACTAATCCGGAATCTGGTTTCCAGCATCTGCAGTCATTGTTTTTACCATATAATAGACCCTGTCTTCTGGGACTAGGAGTTATTTCAATAGTTTTGTAGTGCTTTTTCTGCCCTTATTGCTCCAGTACCATAGTTGGAGTTAATTGAAGAAAGAGTGGATTTATTCTCAAGTTTAATTTGTCATACAAAATTCCTCTTCTTTTCTCACACCCTTTTTTGGGGGGAGGGGTGTGGAATTTAGTGCCATTTATAGAGACAAACAGATTTAGCCTTACTAGAATGTTTTTAGGATGTAATTAGAATAGTTAAAGGGGAAAAAGTATCTGTGGGATATTGACTGCCTTTTTTTTTTAGATATTCAAAGGTGCCATACAAGAGGTCAATGTATATGATAAGGGCATTTGAAATGGTGGCCTTTTTTAGTATAGGTAAAAAATTCATTGTGAAAAGGAAGCAGTGAATGAAGATAAATTGGATTTTTGTCAGGCTGAGACTATTGGAATGGTTCAGCTATTTATAACTAATATTCAAGACTTAGATGAAGAGACAGAGGTAAGTGATGAAATCATAAGGTAGCAGGTGGTGTATAGTGTGGGGACATATGAGGTTATTCACTTTTATAGCAAGAACAGTGTGTCTCTCCAGAGAAAAAAATATTTTAGCTGGAAAACATAAGCGAGGTTAAAAGTAAAGATTATAAGGAGATTAATTTAGATAAATGTGAAGTGCTGCATTTTTGGAAAACAAATCTTAGCAGGACTTATACACTTAATGGTAAGGTCCTAGGGAGTGTTGCTGAACAAAGAGGCCTTGGAGTGCAGGTTCATAGCTCCTTGAAAGTAGAGTCGCAGGTAGATAGGATAGTGAAGAAGGTGTTTGCCTTTATTGCAAAGCCATGATGTGGAGGTGCCAGTGTTGGACTGGGGTGCACAAAGTTTAAAAAAAAAAAATCACACAACCCCAGGTTATAGTCCAAAAGGTTTATTTGGAAGCACTAGCTTTCAGTGCACTGCTCCTTCAGCTACCTGATAAAGGAGCAGTGCTGCAAAAGCTCGTGCTTCCATGCAGCTCGATAAATCATGGACTTAAATTGAAGTAACTAGTGAATTGTGATTGACTGACAGAGACTGTGTAGGGTATTGCTCAAGGAAACAACCGAGTCCTCTGGAGCCATTTTGGTCAGGTAGAAATCTGTAAACAGTTCTAAGATGCAGAGTGAAAATGAAATGAATAAGACTGGTGGATATGAATTTGAACAAGTGAAATAAACCTTTAAAACCTTTTGGGTAGAATATTTAATAGAGGCAAGTACAGGGTTTTAAATGCTGTGCCTCTGGTTGATTATAGACCTGGATCCTGCAGTCTTACTTAGTTGTCCATCATGACAAATTCTGAATGCTTGTCCTTTTGGTTCCTTAGGTTCCTGAGATCATTAATACTATCCGTCAGGCTGGCAAGATCGTACGGCAGGAAGAGACACAGATCCGTGCACACGACGACGATTCTTTTGCTCAGAAATATGAGGTTCTGTTTGTCGGGAAGGTGACGGTGGCACACAAGAAAGCTCCTCCAGCTCTAATCGATGAATGTATCGAGAAGTTCAATCACGTTAGGAAACACAACACCGAGGGCAGTAAGGAAGGAGTGGAGCAGAAGCGGACTGAAAGACCACGAGCAGAGAATTCACGCTTCTTTCCTTCCAGACTTCCAACACCCTTAGTGCAAAAGAGGAACAAATCTGCTCCTAAACTGACCATTCAAGATGAACTTTCAGTCACACAGTCCCAGAGTTGTTTAGAGAAAAGTGGCTCACTTGACTTGAGCAGCAGTTCAAACTGCGATGGAGCACAATGTGGTGGCTTACTCGAAGCCCGGAAGCGTGCTGTCAGTGCACCGAATATTGTGCAACCAACTAACATGAAGGCAAATAGGACCATGCTGTTCACGGTAAGGTCTCATTGATTTAATCATTGCTGCTGTAACACTTCATCTTTTTAAAATGCAGAGAAACTTGTCATTTTCGCAAACTTGTGGATCTAGCATCACGTTAATCATATTATTTTCAGGCATCCATATTTTCAAAATGATCTTTGTACAAACTGAATCAACCCCATAACCCAGATTGGTTGTATTACTGCAGTGTTGTTCTGTTTTCTTTGGCTATTGCCTGAGATCATGACTAATTTGGGTAAGTTTCAACATCCATTTTCCTAAAATTCATGGCCATCCAGGCTTCCTTTTTGTTGTAGGTAGAATGCCTTGACTCTGGGATCTGTTTGCCTGGAGCAGAATGCCAGGGTTATGTGGCTGTTACTGGGCTAGAGTGCTAGCAGTTGCCAAGATACTGAGAACCGAGCGGAGCAGTTTGTGACTAAGGTCCTCCACATCCCTGTCCAGCATGCCCACTATGTGCGGTAACTGGTCAGGTTGGAAGTCTCTGATCGGCAATACCAGATGTGCGATTTTGGCCGCCTTGCTTAAGGAAGAGTGTGTTTGTATTGAATTCCATTGAAAGTTCACTAGATTGGTTCCACAGCTAAGAAGTTGAATAGATAGAGTCTGCATTTTGTAGAGTTTAGAAGATTGAGAAATTATTTCATCAATATTGAAGGGTAACCCCTGTTAAGATGTTTTGCTGGCTGAAGAATCAAGACTGTGGGAGCACAGTCTCAAGATAAGGGGTCAGTCATTCAGAACCCACTTGAGGATTGTAAACCTTTGGAATTCTTTACTCCAGAGGATTGTGGATGCTCTAACATTGTGTATTTAAGGCTGAGATAGTCAGGTTTTTGGAATTCTCAATCCAAGAAATATAGAAAATGAGCAAGAAGGTGGAGATAAAGTTGAAGATTAGCCATGATCATCTTGGCAGAGCAGACTTGAGAGGTTGTCTGGTATAGTCTTGCTCCCATTTCTTTCTTACTTATAATCATTTCTCAGTTTTTGTCTATTGGACATCCTGTTAGTTAGTTTTATATTATCAGAGAAACCTATTTGTTTGAGTGAGAGTTGTGTAATCAATTGATCCCAGAGTGTGCTGTCTCTGCTACTACAGATCTTGGGTAAAGAATTATTAGCCATGAGCAAATTCATTTTATCACCAGTTGCTTCTTCACAGTCTTCTGTTCAGTTGTAAGTGGTTTGGGGACAGTAAAGATCGTCTATAGTTCATAAGTTGCTAATGTCTGTGATTTTGAGATTCAGTTGGCATCTACTGTCAAAATAAATTTATACAAAGTAAAGCCAAAAATCTCCAGTTTGAAACAACACTAAATTTTAAATGGCTTTAAAATGATGTTGAGATTAATTGAAAGGAAAAGGTGCTGGATAAAGATAAGTTATTTTACATGAATAAGCTTTAGGATTCCATGGATGTTTAACAAGTTTAGAAAATGGAGAAAGCATAAAATGAAATAATGATATAGAAGCAAACAGGAGTAAAGTGAAAAATTTGAAGGACTAAAAAACTATACGAAAAATGACTGGCATTCAATTTAGATAAGCAATCAACAACCATAGAAATACAATGTGAAGATAACCAGGAGAAATATGATGCGAAGGGGGTGGAAGTTTGATGCTAATGGAATCTAGGAATACTGAGAGGACAGGTGGAAACTGGAATTTGGGATCTGATGACACAACACCAGTTTGAACCAAGTAGTGATCCAAATGTAAAAGAAGAAAATTATTGGAGAATTGAAGCAAGTTAAGAATCTATAATAAAAGTACACGTTTCAATTTATATTTTAATATATCCAATAGCCAGTGGAGAGGGTTATGACAGTCACGGTTGTAATTGTTAACTTTCTCAACCCTCCTTTTCGTTTGTCTTTCTGACAATAAGATGTAGGAGTAGGCCATTTAGTCGATCATGTCACAAACCTCGAGGGTATAGGTTTATGGTGAGAGGGGAAAGAATTAAAAGGCACCCGAGGGGCAACATTTTCACGGTGTGGTTCATATGTGGAATGAGCTGCCAGAGGAAGTGGTGAAAGCATATATAAGACAACATTTTAAACTACATTTGGGCAGATATGTGAACAGGAAAGGTTTAGAGCAAAATGGACAAAATGCAGGCAAATGGGATTAGTTAAGTTTGGGGAAACCAGATTGGCATGGATAAGTTGACTAAAGGGTCAGTTTCTGTGCTGTCTGACTCGGAGGTTGTTCTGCCATTCACTGAGATCATGGCTGATCTGATGATCCTTAATTCCACTTTCCTGCCTTTTCCCTATAACTCTTGATTCTCTTGCTGATTAAAAATCTGACCAACTCAGCTTTGAATATACTTATTCTACAAATTAACTACGGTCTGAGAGAAGAAATTTCTCCTCATCTCTGTTTTAAGTGGGTAACTCTGAGATTTTGCACTCTGCCTGAGATATTCCCACAAGGAGAAGAAACCTCTCTGCATCTACCCTTTTAAGTTCATTAAAAACTTTTAATGTTTCAATAAGGTCTCCTCTCGTTTTTCTAAACCTCCGTGAATATAAGCCCAATCTACTTACCCGCTACACGTAAGAAAGCTTCACCATATGCAGAATCAACCTAGTGAACCTTCTTGGACTGCTTCCTGCAGTAATTGTAATGAAGTCAGACCTCATAGACTATGTGTTCCATGGTTGGAGCTGTTAATCTGGTCCAATCGGGGAGCACTGCCTGATAAATAAGGAAAGGGGTGTTAGTCACCTGGTCACTTTGTGGGAGCTGGATCAATGTCAAGAACTCTGTGTATAAATAAAAGGTGACTTGATGACAGGATACCAGCCTTTGTGGAGTTATCTCATCTCCACATCATTTAATCATTTTAGTCCTAAGAGCTATGTCTGTATCGCTCTCCAAAGTTATTAATGAATTCAAATCTCACATTTTACTTTAGTGGGTTTCACAGCCATGCCCCAGAATGTTAATCTGGTGTTTTGGTCTACTGACATTTTCACTACACCACTGCATCCCCAGTTGATTTCAGCTATGGTCTGATGAATGCCTCATATACATTTAATAGGTTTTCTCTATTTTGATGCTCTATTCTCCTTTGAAATAAACACTAATGTTCGATTTGCCTTCCCTATTACTTGCTAAACTTGAAAGCTAGCTTTTTGTGATTCATTTACAAGGACCCAACCTCCCTCTGTGCTTCAGCTTTCTGCATTCTTTCTCCATTTAACTGATGATCATTCTTTCTGCCAAAGTACATCCCCTCACAGTTTCCAAATTCTATTCCATTTACTACGGTTTTGCCCTCTCATTAAACCTGTTTATACCCCTTTGCAGACAGTGTCATCCTCACCAAGACCATAAGACCTACCATCTCACTTATTTTTGCCTTCTGTAAACTTGGCGATGGTACATTTACTTCCATCATGCAAGGCATTAACATATGCTGGAAATAAATGTGGCCCCATCACTGACTCCATTGGCACTCCACCAGTTATAAGTTGCCATCCTGGAAATGACTGAATTCTGTTAGTTACCTAGTCCTGCACCCCAACACCACAGTCTCTTATTAATCATCCTGCATGTGGTTACTTATCCCACATGTCCTTCTTGGCACTTCTTTGTAAAACACACTGATTCATGCGAAGCAATAGCTCCGCTGTTGACTTGAGACCTTTGCTTCCTTCTATATTTTTACTTATCTAACTAGCCAACACCAGGCAACGTCTGCATGCAAATTACCAACTATCGGAGAGCTATTTCCAGGAGGGTCCAGTCCCACACTTGCTTGACATCTGCACAAGTGTATTTGTCCAAATTTCACTCTGAATTATGAATGGACTGCAGAAAGTGTTTAGAAAACGTAACCCTTATTTTCTTTCCTTCCTTTGGCTGTATCGAGACCTGAGAGTTTGAGTTAGGAAATATTCAGTCGCTCAGTGTAATGTTTTGCACTTTAAAACTTGCTACAAATTGTGAACATCTTTCTGGAAGGTATGTAATTTTCCTGTCAATGTCGGATGTTGAACAGTTTGGCCGTGAGAGGCTTTTATGTATGTCATAGAGTCATAGAGATGTACAGCATGGAAACAGACCCTTTGGTTCAACCTGGCCATGCTGACCAGATATCCAATCTAGTCCCACCTGCCAGCACCTGGCCCATATCCCTCCAAACCTTTCCTCTTCATATACCCATCCAGTTACCTTTTAAATGTTGCAATTGTACCAGCCCCCACCACTCCCTCTAGCAGCTCATTCCATACACGTACCACCCTCCAAGGGAAAACATTGCCCTTGGGTCTCTTTTATATCTTTCTCCTCTCACCCTCTAGTTCTGGACTCTCCCACCCCAGGGAAAAGACTTTGCCTATTTACCCTATCCATGCCCCTCATGATTTTATAACCTCTGTGGTCACCCCCCAGCCTCCGATGCTTCAGGGAAAACAGGCCTAGCCTATTCAACCTCTCCCTATAGCTGAAATCCTCCAACTCTGGCAACGTCCTTGTAAGTCTTTTCTGAACCTTTTCAAGTTTCACAACATTGTTCAGGTAGGAAGGAGACCAGAATTGCACATGATATTCCAACAGTGGCCTAACCAATGTCCTGTACCGCTGCAACATGACCTATATTCAATACTCTGACCAATAAAGGAAAGCATACCAAATGCCGCTTTCACTATCCTGTCTACCTGCAACTCCACTTTCAAGAAGCTATGAACCTGCTCTCCAAGGTCTCTTTGTTCAGCAACACTCCCTAGGACCTTACCATTAAGTGTATAAGTCCTTCTAAGATTTGCTTTCCCAAAATGCAGCACCTTGCATTTATCTGAATTAAACTCCATCTGCCACTTCTCAGCCCATTGGCCCATCTGATCAAGATCCTGTTGTTATCGGAGGTAACCTTCTTCGCTGTCCACAACACCCCTAATTTTGGTGTCATCTGCAAATTTACTAATGATACCTCTTTTATGCTCACATCCAAATCATTTATGTAAATGATGAAAAGCAGTGAACCCAGCATGATCCTTGTGGCACTCCACTGGTCACAGCCCTCCAGTCTGAAAAACAACCCTCTACCATAATCTCTGTCTTCTACCTTTGAGCCAGTTCTGTATTCAAATGGTGAGTTCTCCCTGTATTCCCTGAGATCTAACCTTGCTAACGAGACTTCCATGAGGAACCTTGTTGAATGCCTTGCCGAAGTCCATATAGATCACATGATAACCGCTCTGGCCTGAATCCTTTTTGTTACTTCTTCAAAAAATTCAATCAGGTTTGAGAGACATGATTTCCCACGCTCAAAGCCATGTTGACTATCCCTAATCAGTCCTTGCCTTTTTTAAATACATGGCGAAAGTGAGGACTGCAGATGCTGGTGATCAGAGTCCAGATTAGAGTGTGCTGGAAAAGCACAGCAGGGCCCAGCGCTTTAGGGAACATCTCTGGGACACCTGCACCAATCAACCCCACTGTCCTGTGGCTGAACACATCAACTCCCCCTCCCACTCTGCCAAGGACATGCAGGACCTGGGTCGCCTCCACCGCTACTCCCTCACTACCTGACTCCTGGAGGAAGAACGCCTCACCACACTTCAACCCCACGGCATCAATGTGGATTTCACCAATTTCCTCATTCCCCTCCCCCCCCCCCCATCTTACTCCAGTTCCAACCTGCCAGCTCAGCACAATCCTCATGACCTCTCCTATCTGCCAATCTTCCTTCCCACCTATCCGCTCCACCCTCCTCTCCGACCTATCACCCTCATCCACATCTCCATCCACCTATTGTACTCTTGGCTACCTTCTGATAATTTAAACTGCATTTATTTCAATGCAAGAGGCATAACGGGGAAGGCAAATGAACTCAGGACATGGTTAGGGACATGGGACTGGGATATCATTGCAATTACAGAAAAATGGCTCAGGGATGGACAGGACTGGCAGCTTAATGTTCCCGGATACAAATGCTACATGATGAAGGGCTTTTGCCAGAAATGTGCATTTTCCTGCTTCTCGGATGCTGCCTGACCTACTCTCTTTTTCCAGCACCACTCTATTCCAGGCACTTCAAAGACATGTCCATCCTGTCCCTCCGGATTCCCTCCAACAACTTGCCCACCACCAACGTCAGGCTCACTGGTCTGTAGAACCCTGGCTTGTCCTTACCACTTTTCTTAAATAGTGGCACCACGTTAGCCAACTTTCAGTGGTCTGGCACCTTACCTGTGACTATCAGTGATACAAATATCTCAGCAAGAGGCCCAGCAATCACTTCCAAAGCTTCCCACAGAGTCCTACGGTACACCTGATCAGGGTCTGGGGATTTATCCACTTTCATGCGTTTCAAGACATCCAGCACTTCCTCTTTTGTAATATGGACATTTTTCAAGATGTCACTATCTATTTCCCTACATTCTATATCTTCCATGTCCTTTTCCACAGTAAATACTGATGCAAAATACTTGTTTAGGGTCTCCCCAACCTTCTGTGGCTCCACATAAAGGCCACCTTGCTGATCTTTGAGGGGTCCTATTCTCTCCCTAGTTACCCTTTTGTCCTTAATATATTTGTAAAAACCTTTGGATTCTCCTTGACTCTATTTGCCAAAGCTATCTCATGTCCCCTTTTTGCCCTCCTGATTTTCCTCAGAAGTATACTCCTACTGCCTTTATACCCTTCTAAGGATTCACTCGGTCTATCCTGACTATACCTGACATGTGCTTCCTTCTTTTTCTTAACCAAATGCTCAATTTCGTTAGTCATCCAGCATTCCCTATTCCTACCAGCCTTTCCTTTCACCCTAATTGTCTCTGGGCTCACGTTATCTCATTTCTGAAGACTTCCCAGTTTTCAGCCGTCCCTTTACCTGAGAACATCTGCCCCCAGTCAGCTTTTGAAAATTCTTGCCCGATACCGTCAAAATTGGCCTTTCTCCAATTTAGAACTTCAACTTTTAGATCTGGTATATCCTTTTCCATCACTATTTTAAATCTAATAGAATTATAGTTGCTGGCCCCAAAGTGCTCCCCCACTGACACCTCAGTCACCTGCCCTGCCTTATTTCCCAAGAGTAGGTCAAGTTTTGCACCTTCTCCAGTAGGTACATCCACACCATGAATCAGAAAATTGTCTTAACAAATTCCTCTCTAGCTAAACCCTTAACACTATGTTAAAATCCTCTACCATAACCACCCTACTATTCTTACAGATAGCTGAGATCTCCTTACAAGTTTGTTTCTCAATTTCCCACTGATTATTAGGGGGTTTATAATACAACCCCAATAAGGTGATCATCCCTTTTCTTATTTCTCAGTTCCACCCAAATAACTTCCCTGGATGTACTTCTGGGAATATCCTCTCTCAGCACAGCTGTAATGCTATCTCTTATCAAAAACACCACTCCTCCTCCTCTCTTCCTCCCTTTCTAACCTTCCTGTAGCATTTGTATCCTGGAACATTAAGCTGCCAGTCCTGTCCATCCCTGAGCCATGTTTCCGTAATTGCTATGATATCCCAGTCCCATGTTCCTAACCATGTCCTGAGTTCATCTGCCTTCCCTGTTAGGCCCCTTGCATTGAAATAAGTGCAGTTTGTTAGTCCTACCTTGTCCCTGCCTGCCCTGACTGTTTGACACGCCTTGGCTCTCCACTGTACCAGTTTCAGATTAATCTCTTTCCTCACTATCTCCCTGAGTCCCAACCCCCCACCTTACTAGTTTAAATCCTCCCAAGCAGCTCTAACAAATCTCCCTGCCAGTATATTCGTCCCCTTCCAATTCAGGTGCAATCTGTCCTTCTTGTACAGGTCACTTCCACCCCAGAAGGAATTCCAATGTTCCAGAAATGTGAACCCTTCTCCCTGCACCAGCTGCTCAGCCATGCATTCATTTGCTCTGTCCTCCTATTCCTACCCTCACTAGGTCGCAGCACCAGGAGTAATCCAGATATTACTACTCTTGAGGATCTCCTTTTTTAAACTCCTGCCTAACTCTGTGTATATTCTCCCATTAGAATCTCAATCTTTTCCCTTCCTATGCCATTGGTTCCAGTGTGTACAATGACCTCCTGCTGGGCTCTCTTCCCCCTTGAGAACATTCTGCACCCTCGCTGAGACATCCTTGATCCTGGCACCAGGGAAGCAACACACCATTCTGATTTTTCACTGCTGGCCACAGAGACATCTGTCCATACCTCGAACTAGAGAATTCCCGAACACAATCATCTCTTGGAATCTGATGTACCTCTCATTATATTAGAGCCAGTCTCAATACCAGAAACTTGGCTGTTTGTGCTACGTTCCCCTGAGAATCCATCACCTCCTACATTTTCCAAAACAGTAAACTTGCTTGAAATGGGGATAGCTACAGAAGACCCCTACACTAATTGCCTACCTCTCTTCCCTTTCCTGGAGTTAACCCATCTATGTGACTGTATCTGCGACTTTTCCCCCTTCCTATAACTGCCATCCATCACATCCACCTGCTCTTGTAAATTCCTCATTGTCTCTGTCTCTCCATCTGATCCATTTGATCTGATAGGATTCACAACCAACAGCATTTATTACAGATATAATCCTCAGTAACACGTAAACTTTCCCTAAACTCCCACATCTGACAAGAAGAGCCTCTACTAAAGGCCATCTTTGCTTCTTTCAATCTATAGAACCAGCACATTGCCCTGTCTTATTCCTCTGCAAAATACTGCTCCAGGTTAAATTAATACTTATCCCTTATATTTTTAAGTTTAATCAAGAGACATATCTGAATGTAACATATAATCAAGAAAGAACCCATTCTACTCACTACTGCAAGCCTGCAGTAGGGTCACGCTTGAAATATTTATTTATCTGATTCTCTGCTGTGACCTCTCCCAAACAGGGTTCCTCCGAGATTAGTTGTGAATTTCACTGTTGGTTAATTTTCCAAGATGCACTCCGATGTCCAGCGATACACAAATTCAAACAGCAAAGACAGTACTGTGCAGGTTCAGTGCTATGTCAGTTAGCAATGTGAGCTTCTCTGTCTCTCTCCCTCACCCTCCCCCCCCCCCCCCCCCCCCGCCAAAGCATTGACCTCACCATGTGCTTCCTTTGTCTGTTCCTCTCCCTTTTAAAAGTGCTGTTGTTTTGATTTATTTCCTCAAGTTCTAAAACAATGCAACAGCACATAAAACAGTAATTGCCGCTCCTGGAATTCAAGGAAATCACCTCCAATACCTAAAATATCTCAAAGAAAGAGCAGTGTTACAGCCAAAAATGTTGCCCGTCCTCCATCTTCAGTTACCCAGAATGTCAGCATAGTAAAGGGCAAAATGCCTTTGTGACAAATAATTGTTCAGACTAAATGATGTAGATTACATCAAACAGAAAAGAAACAAAACCAAGTATTTTCAAGAACCTATATTTCAGTGTTATATTTGTAACGCTAATTGATTCTGTACTCCCCATTTACACTGGCATTGAAAAGAGAGTATTTCATTCTGATGTGTGGTTGAAGCACTGCTGTATGAACAGTACACAATGTTTGACTGCTTTATTGACCCAAACCACAGTATATTACAACCTTACATTGCTCCATAATGTTCTCACTGGTGCTCTGAAAAAAATATTTTGCTCCTCCCTGATCTCCTGGACTGTGCATCTCATGACATCTTGTCCCAGAGACTGGTCGCCTTCTACGTTTCAGCTCTTTCTTTCGTCAGATCTTTAAGCTCTTCACAACTACTCAGTAATTTGTCTTGTCTGGCAAATTATCACATTGGCAGTGACCATAGTAGTTGTTATTTCTGTGGGCCAACCATAGCCCGTATTTTCTGTCCGTGTTACGGATTTTATTGTCGTCTGGACTGGAAGTAGCTTAAAAATATGTCCCTGGGCTGTGCTCTGATGTTTCTCTCATGCTGCACCTCTCCCTCTCTTTTTCTAACATTGGCACCTTTTGGTTATTGAATGAACCCTGGGACTTGGTGTTCTCGGATTGTCAGTGTGGCAAAAACTGACTTTCAGATCCAGGGCCTAAGTAGCATGAGGGATGATTGCTATTCTTATAAAGAGTGCTGTCTTCTGTCATGCAGGGACTCTGGGCTTGGTTACAGGAACTGTATCCTCTGCACGCTACCCCAGTCAACTTGAGAGTCCCCAGTGTAGTGGGAAAAGCCATTTCTAGTCTGTGAGGATTTTAAGGTTGAACATTCAGCTGGGATGAGTCTTTATCTCTGAAGTCAGTTCTGTGTCAGTTGGCTGTGGGCAATGCACACATGTAGGATGGGCTGAATGGATTCGGATGGTGGTGTAAATTCCCTTCCTTTGACCTACCATTCTCTTTAAGTCTCTATGTGCAGGGAGTCTCATTTTTTTTCCCCTCCCTGCTGCAACTCTGCTTCATTTTCTCCTTTGGCTCTCTTTTATTTCTCAATTTGGATGGGAGTTGGGCAGTAACACGATGTGAAATGGCAGGAAATGGGACAACCAGCAGTTGCGATGGAAGGGGCGTTCTTGAAGTGCAGCCCTTAGTGACTCCTTTCCACTTTCTGTCACTCCTATTGCTGTCCCAACTTTTCTTGAATGGGACCACCTATTCGAACTGTCTCCCCCATCTTGTTTTTCTCTCATTCCTCTCATTATCCACCTTGCACCAGCTTCTACCCACTTGCTCATCCCTCCCCTTTTTCCCATCTGCCTCCTCCATACCTTCTTTCAAATATTAATGCCCCGATGTTTACAGAAAGGGTATGATGGAGGGTAGTTAGAGCTGGGGACAAGGAAGTCCTGGAGGATCTTGTGTATGGGCCTTATCAGAATTTTAATTTGTATGTTGCCTGGTCAGATGTCAGCTTGTAAAAATAATGGCAAGTGGAGAGTGGGGATGGTCCCCAGTAATTGGGGGCGGGGAGAGCCAGGGAAAGGTGGTTGGAAAGGGGGAAGGGAAGTCTCCATTGACCAAGGGGGAGGCTGGTCCTCCTCTAGTGGCTGAGTTGGGGCAGGATGGTGGTGCTGCAGCTCCATCTGGTCCATCTCTAAAAAGCATTTACCAACTCTGTCTATAGCTCCCATCGCCTTTCCAGTGCCCAGTTTTCCAAGCCCCTGAAAACTCAAATGACAATTGTTCATTTAAAATCTGGTTCCCAGGTGTGTTTGGAGAGCCTGATTTAAATATGATGAAATGTCCCAAGGCTCAGACACTTGCATGCCACCAAGCCTGCCACTGTCATGACAGCATGTGCACACAGGGTGGACTTGAGTGAGTTCCCCACTTTCTAATTCTTTAATCATTCTTTGCTCACCCGACCCTCTCTGATGTTTCGTTGGTGGGGTTTCGCTGGTTAATAACCTGACATCGAAATTTCAGTCACGCAGGAATTTGATGTTGGACCAAGATATTTTTCATCAAGTATAAACCCTGCAGTCTTAGCAGGCATGTTGGTGTTAATATGATCGGACTGTGGTGTGCATCGAATGTTGTATTATCTCTTTGAGACAGTGACAGAACAGAATCCTCAATGTTATGATGCAGAAGGAAGCCATTCAGCCCCTCATGCCTGCAACGACGCTCTCAATATTCCGACTTGGTGCCAATTTCCTGCCTTTTACCCATAACCTCTATTTAAATGACCAGCTCTGCCTCACTTCCAGGCAGTGCATTCCAGACCTAGCCACTTTGTGTGAAAAAGTGTTTCCTTGCCTCGTTTTGTTTTGCTTCTTCAAATCACTTTAAATTGGTATCACCTGGTTCTTGATCCTTTTTATGAGCAGAAACTGTCCTTACTATCTACTCTGTCCAGAGCCCTCATTATTTGGAAAGCTTCTATCTGAGATCTCCTGGGTCCTTCTCCTCTTTGGGAACAGCAAGTATTCAAGGCTAGAATTGTAATTATCTTCATTTTTTTTAATGTTGTCTTGTGTCTAGTTAAGGTGATTACTTGTATGTTTGCACAGGAGTTTAATTCTAAGTACCAAATTTAGGAGCGTGTCAAAGTCCTGGAGAGAGGGTGCAGAAGTGCTTTATTAGAAAGAGACCATGGATGGGGAACCACTGAAACTGGAATTGTTGTCTTAGAGCAGAGAACGCTAAAGGGCTTGATAGAGAGAAAGATAAACTCTTTCCAGTGACTCCAAGGTCAGGACCAAGAGTGCACAGATTTTATATAATTGAGGAAAGGTAGCAGAAGGGAGATGGATATAAAGAAAACTGTCATGACTGATTATGAACTGGAGTGCGCTGTTTGAACAAGTGGTGGCAGGAGATTCTGTAATAACATTCAAAAGGGAACTGGATAAATATTTGAAGGAAAGGCACTGCAGGACAATTTTAGAAAGAGCTGGGAGCTGGATATTTCCTTCAAATAATACAGACATGCATAATGTGTCATCACAATAGCTGTGTCATTATATCTTATTTTTTTTCCCCTTTTAATATTTGTTCTTAGGAGAATTGCCAGAACCATGAGTAAGCTGGAGTAGAGTAACTAAGATTAGACCGTTCAACGCATGGTGCAAGGATTGATTTGGGAGAAATGGATTTTAACTCTTGGGGCACAGGTACCAGTGAAGGGAAAGATGGGAACTGCACAATTGTGATGGTCTACAACTGAACTGTGCTGGGACCAATGTTCCGTCACTACGGCAATAGAGAAAGTTTTCATCTAAATAGTGGAGTGTGAGGAGTCCAGTCAAGGAAAAAAGTGCTATATGAGAGGGAGAGACAGGGGAGCAGGCGAGATAACAGTGAGGGAAATGATAGTCATCGTGTGGCAGGAAGTTACAGAATAACAAAATATGTCAGCAGATAAGGCGAGAGATTGCAAAAGTAGTAAAAAGGTGGAGCTAAAGGCTCGTATCCGCATGCACAAAGCATTCATAATACATGGATAAATTGACAGCTCAGATAGGAAAATAATGGTATGATCAAATAGCTGTTAAAGTCATGGCTGCACGGCGATCAAGTTTGGGACCTGAATTTTCAAATACATTTTGAAAGCCAAGACGCTAGGAAACAGTGGAGTGTTAGCTCTGTTAATTAAGAATGGCAATAATACAGTGGAGGAAAATCAAGTTCATTCTAAAGATTAAGACATACAATTGGTTTGGGTCAATAATAGAAATAGTAAAAGGAAGAAGTCACGTGGGCGTAGCATTTACGTCACCTAATAAAATCCACACTAGTTCGGGTTATACAGGAAGAAATAATGAGGAGTTGTGGGAGAGATATGACAATAATTATGGGTAGTTTTAGTGTATATGTAGGCTTAATGAATCCGATTGACAAAAGATCGTCTGGAAACTGAAGTCATAATGTGTTTATGGAATAGTTTCACAACAGAAATTGTTGGAAAAACTCTGGCTATAGAGAAAAAAGAAAAGTTAACATTTTGGATCCAGTGGCCTTTTCTTCAGAATTGGACCGGAAATGTTAACTCTACTTTCTCTCCACAGATATTCCTTCCACTCTCCTGAGTTTTTCCATCATCCACAGGAAACGTTGGTGGAAGCTGGGTACAGTAGTAGCAATCGAGTGAGAGTGAGGTAACAGACAGAAGATGGTGATAGCTTTGCTGACAGAGTGGAGAACATCATTGACCTCCTTTCTACACTTTCATCCAGATGGCTGATGTTGCAGTGACCTGTATGGCTGGAACAGTTGAGTGTCAAGACTTCCAGTGTCTGTCCTGGGGGTAGAGAGAGTCCCACAGCTGCACTACCCTGTCCAGTAGGACCTTCAGGTCTCTGCTTACCACATGGGATGCTAAGTTTCCCTTCTCTGCCTTATTCAGTGAAATGTCAGGAGCCATGCAGGTATCTCCAGAATAACCATACCTGCCCAGTGCATCATGGCCAGGGATATCAATCTGTTCTGGGATATCCCAGTAGTGGTGAGTTGTTCTGGGTATAGCGAGTGTTAGAATGGGGCCAGAATTGGATGAGAGAGGTGCACTGTAGGGGTGGTGTAGATCATTAATGAAGTAAGTTTGGGAAGTTGTAGTGAGAAAACTCGCTAGACCTTGAGACAAACCCTCTGTGAACGACACTTTGGACTGATGCCTACATTTCTAACCCATGTATCTCCATATTTAAGACCGACGAGGAGAAACTCTTGATCTGTTTAGTTTATGGAACATTTCCCCCAGGAAAACATTAGGAGTAGGTTCATTAAATATTTTTAAGATTTGAGTTGGAGTTTTGACTGATGAGGGAATCGCATGGTATAGGGAGTGGCTGGGATAGTGCACCGAGACCTCCGTCAGATCAGCTATGATCTTATTTAATGGCAGAGCAAGCTTGGGAACTGACTGGCCTACTCCAGCTCTTAACTTGTACATTCATTTGAATGCTTGTAGCAATTGGTAAAATGGTTTGCATTCTTTTGGACTGCTGAGTTCAATTTATTTTCTCAGATCCTCTATTGAAATGTGCATGCAAATGTTGATGCAGTTTTGATCTATTTTTGCAGCATGGAAGAACTTTTAAACTAACCTCTTAATTTTCCACACTTGTCTTTATTTGAGATTTGTGGTGTTGATGATTTCTTCTTTTTCCCCTTTTTCGGGTTGAGTAATTTGATCCAAATCATTTGTTGAATCAATCTATTTATCTAAAGAGCTCTGGCAATGCAAATCAGATGTTTAAATTCCCACTGCTCTGTCAAAGGGTAATGGAGCAGAAGAAGGGATGTTGAAGATGATTCATTGTTCATAACAGGGACACATGTTGTTTTAATATAATTTGTGGAAATAAAAAGATAACTTAAATAAGAAATTGGAACTATGACTAAGCTAGAATGATGATGGCTGTTCATTAGAGGAACTGGGAAATGGCTTTTTTCCTGTGATGCTTCAGTCTAGTTGTTAGAATCCTTTCAAATGTTAAGGAGATATTAGCTCAATTCCTATAGCAGCGCTGTTGACTTAAGTGTCTATCAGTTCGAGATTTTTAAAGAAGTCATTTATTGGAAATCTGAACCAGTTCCTGATTGACCTTTGATCATGCACTGTATGTTGCTGCACATTGCCAGTCATTTAATTATCAAAGGGACATGACATAATGCATCATAAATTCTAGCAACCAAATGGATATGAATTAGAGTCTTGGGTTTGTGGGATTGATTTATTCTTTGTGGAAATGGAATTGAATCATGGGTAATATGACATCCACTGACTGTAAAATTCCTGACTCATTCACTCACTCACTCCATGGTTTGAAATAGAAACTTAAGCAGAGTTTCTTGTTCAGTTTTGTATTGTACACATCACAAAATGGAGCATGCTTCAACAACCCATTTAATACCATTTCTGAATTTGGAGATGATAGGTTGTTTTAGGTCTTCTGTTTACCTGGTCTATTTTAAATGTATAAATACCTATCTGAACAGCTGAAAAGCAGCACAAATGAGGTATGGATGTTATGAGGTTCTTTTTCACCTTGACATTTTTCTTTGTTCAGCTGGCCTGTTGTTCAGCTGGCCTGTTGTTTTTTTTTTCCCCTGTTGACAGATTTTTCTGAAGCAAGTCTGCAATTTTGGGTGATTGATGATTTTATCTTCTCCATTTAGCTATATTATATCCTCAAAATCTTGACTTGCAGCAATTGTAATCGTACCCATTAACTGGTCTTGATGTAGCATTACATTTATGAGCAACTGCTCTTCATCTCATTTGCAGCTGAATCATTGTCTGTAGTTGAAAGTTGAGCCTCTCGGGAGTAGGCCACAAAAGGACTTGATCCCGATGCCATCTCTGTGTACATCATTATTTTATTAGGGCACCACAACATTTCAGCCATATGCATGCATCAGCCTCAAGGAAAGATAATGCATTGATGGAGTGCTGCACTCCTTTAGAAGAGATGCCAAACTGAAACCCTGTCCACCTCCTCAGGTGGATGTCTAAGCAACTAATCACCTTCTCAAAAACAACCAGGGATGGGCAGTGAATGCTGGTCAAGCCAGCAATGCCTTCATCCCACGAATTAATTTTTTAAAAAAGTACAAAATATTGCACTGAAATTTTTTAACAAAGCAGGGGAGTTATCTCCATTGTCTTGGTCACCATTGTTTCTTCCCTCACTGTCTCAAAAGCAGACTGTTACAGATTTGCAGCTGTGTTTCCTACATGACTGTACTTGAAAGATACCTTTATTGGCATTTAGGATGTCTGTTGATCAGGAAAGGTGCTGTATAAATGCAAGTCATTTTTTCTTTGTTATTGTATAGCAATATAAATATTTTGGGTACCTTTCCTTTGTGGCCCAGTTACTGCTGCAAGTGAATTTGTTTTTGTGAAAGTAAAACTCGTGTTTTTTTTTCTTTCAGATTGGCCAATCAGAGGTATACCTCATAAGTCCTGACACGAAGAAGGTGACGATTGAGAAAAATTTCAAAGAAATCTCCTTCTGCTCTCAGGTGAATATTCCCATCACTTGTGGTTGTCATCTCTACGTGCCATGCTGATGATGATCATGTGACTTAATTTCTTTGCTTTGGTCTTAAAATAAAAATGTGTGGACAATGAGTATTTTAATTTTGTAACTGACAATTACAGTCAGTTCGGATATAACAGGATAGTTCTGTTCTCATGTGATCTTGCATTAGAAGAAAATAGCACAGTAGTCACGCCATTTAAACTAATGAGGTCAGAATAGCCAAAACAGGTAAGGAAAATTTGGCTTCTACAAGTAAAGGCCAAATTCTTTAATCGCGTTAACACCAATTTGTGTTGAAGAAACACATGTGATAGCAGCACTGACTGTACATTGAAAATTGTGTGTGTGTGTGTGTGTGTGTGTGTGTCAGTGAAATGAAAGTTTGAACCAAAGTTCTTGCAGTAGGAATACACTAACTAGATCAAATCTGTGACCGTAGGTATCGGAATTGCCTGGCGCCTTAATTTCGGTGGCTATCTCCAGAGAAACTGATGGATGAAGAAAAATGACTACCATATCTTTAAACTAATATGCAATATAGTTTTTTTACTCTGGATGCTGAAGTATTTATTGATATTTTGCTTCATTTAACTTAAATGTTCCAGTGATCGTATTTATCTTATTTTTGCAAGGGATGCTTTTCCTTTCTCTCCTAAAATATTACAATTCATATATTGAAGTTTGCGATTGATCTTCCAAACTGAAAGATTTGTTGAAGGTGTGGAGGAAGAAGCAAATTCTTCAGGCCAATGATCTGCTGTCAGAACTGAAAAAGACTAGAAATGGAGTGGATCTTAAATAAGTGAAAAGAGGCAGGAAAGATTGAAGCAAGCAGAAGGGAAGACTGTGATGTGTGGAATACAGGAGAGGTTAAATCACAGAAAGGATCATGTACCTGGCTTACCCATCTTTTTTCCACAGCTTCCAATTTGTCCATAGACCTGGACAAAAAAAAACCTACCTCCTCCCCAAAATCAACAAACAGAACTCCTCTGCGAGACTGTTCACCCTGTTCTTACCTCACTCGACCAGTTTCTCCCTATTTCAACTCTTCCCTTGAACAGTTTTGGTCCGGACCACCAATACTTTTTTTGCCATTTAATCTCTCCCACCTTCCATCAATAACAGAACATAGCACATAGAACATTACAGCGCAGTACAGGCCCTTTGGCCCTCAATGTTGCATCGACCTGAGATACCGATCTGAAGCCCATCTATTCTACACTATTCCATTTTCATCCATATGTTTATCATGCTGATTATAATGCTCGCTCAACCAATGACCATTTAAATGCCCTTAAAGTTGGCAAGTCTACTACTGTTGCAGGTAGTGCGTTCCATTCCCTTACTACTCTCTGAGTAAAGAACCTACCTCTGACATCTGTCTTATATCTATCACCCCTCAATTTAAAGCAATGCCCCCTCATGCTAGCCATCACCATCCAATGAAAAAGGCTCTCATTCTCCACCCTATCTAACCCTCTGATTAACTTGTATATCTCAATTAAGTCACCTCTCAACCTTCTTCTCTCTAATGAAAACAGCCTCCAATCCCTCAGCCTTTCCTTGTAAGACTTTCCCTCCATACCAGGCAACATCCTAGTAAATCTCCTCTCAACCCAATCCAAAGCTTCCACATCCTTCCTATAATGCGGTGACCAGAACTGTACACAATACTCCGTATAGAACTGTACGTAAAATTGCGGCTGCACTAGAGTTTTGCACGGCTGCAACATGACTTCATGGCTCCGAAACTCAATCCCTCTACCAATAAAAGCTAACACACCATATGCCGCCCTAACAATCCTATCAACCTGGGTGGCAACAGATTTTCTCATTTAACCTTTTACCATGGTGCCCCCTTTACTTTGCTTAAAACACATCATTTTCTAGCCTTTCCCTGTTCCAATGAAAGATCTTTGACCTCAACTGTTAATTCTGTTTCTGCCTTCACATATGCTGCCTGAAAACTGCTGCATACTTCCAGCATTTCCTGTATTTAATTTAGATGTCAGATTTGCAGCATCTGTATATTCTGCATTTGCCATTTTCAGTCTTGGGTTTGTGAATCACTAATCTGTGGAATAAAGAGACCTATATATGTTATGATGTTCATGTGACTGTGACATCAGCAAGAAAAACGAGTTGCATTTAAAAAGAGCATGTGAAGAGAGAGGACTTAGACACTGCACTGGAGCATTTTATTTCATAACATATGTCAAATGTATGAGTGTAAATGAGGAGTATCGCCTTAACTGAGGAGCTGAAGAGTCAAGATCAGTGGTAGCATATATATTCGAGTAAAGGTTGACCCCCCCCCCCCCCCCCCCCTGTTTTTGTTCCAAAATTCTGAACCTTTCCATACATCTCATGTAAAAGTCAACCCTAGTTCTTCACAGATAACAGATCAATATTTTTGAGTCAAGGTGTTATCCTGTACGGAAATGTTACGATGACAAAATGAATATTTTTTTTTGCGCTGTTAGGTGTTTTGGTGTGCAATTCACACTAACTTTGACGAAATTCACACCGGTGTTAGGCTGCGGATTTCTTAAGTTCATGGTTGAGCGAGCATTATAATTAGTATAATTAGCATGATACAAAGCTTATCACACCATTTCCTATATAGGATAGGCCTATATGCATTTACCTCACTATAATTACCATGCAGCTGTTGACGATGTCTCACAGTTACAATGATCAGTGCGCCTGTATGAGAGTCAAATGTCTGATAACCATTTTTTTTAATCAGAAATAAAAGCTTAAACTATTAGTTTGAAAAACTAAAACAATAGCAGACAAAGGAAAACAGAAGGAAATGGAAGAATTTGGCGCGAAAGTTTAAGGCGTCAGGTCACAACCTCCGTTTGTGTGCAGCTCAGCTCAGCTTCATTCCCCTGTAGCATTCTTGGATTTACCGTAATTCATTATGTTTTTTTTCTTTATTTGTTTAGAGATCAATTGGGCTTCTGCTACTCATACGGTATTTTGGACTGTAGCATGAATTTCAGCCCCTCAAAAGTAGTATCCATGTCATAGTCGACCCAATAAATTTAACCTTAAAATCAAATTTTTAGACTATTTTTTATATGAGTATATACGGTAAGTAGTCTCAAGGGGCAATATAAATGCAGACGCCCACAGCTCAGACTGGTATCCTGATGTACAGATAACGATATTAACTTAAAGCATTATATGAATCTGGATACAACAAAGTCACAAAGAGAGTAGATTAGCGATGGGAAAGAATTTTGGCAAGAATTTCCAAAGCTACGAGAAGTGGCAGATGGAGTTTAACTCAGATAAATGTGAGGTGCTGCATTTTGGGAAAGCAAATCTTAGCAGGACTTATACACTTAATGGTAAGGTCCTAGGGAGTGTTGCTGAACAAAGAGACCTTAGAGGGCAGGTTCATAGCTCCTTGAAAGTGGAGTCGCAAGTAGATAGGATAGTGAAGAAAGCATTTGGTATACTTTCCTCTTTTTGGTCAGAGTATTGAGTACAGGAGTTGGGGGGTCATGTTGCAGCTGTACAGGACATTGGTTAGGCCACTGTTGGAATATTGCATGCAATTCTGGTCTCCTTCCTATCGGAAAGATGTTGTGAAACTTGAAAGGGTTCAGAAATGATTTACAAGGATGTTGCCAGGGTTGGAGGATCTGAGCTACATGGAGAGGCTGAACAGGCTGGGGCTGTTTTCCCTGGAGCGTCGGAGGCTGAGGGGTGACTTTATAGAGGTTTACAAAATTATGAGGGGCATGGATAGGATAAATAGACAAAGTCATTTCCCTGGGGCCGTGGAGTCCAGAACTCGAGGGCATAGGTTTAGGGTGGGAGGGGAAAGATATAAAAGAGACCTAAGGGACAACTTTTTCACACAGGGGGTGGTATGTGTATGGAATGAGTTGCCAGAGGAAGTGGTGGAGGGTGGTACAATTGCAACATTTAAAAGGTATTTGGATGGGTATATGAATAGGAAGGGTTTGGAGGGATATGGGCCGGGTGCTGGCAGGTGGGACTAGATTAGGTTGGGATATCTGGTCAGCATGGACGGGTTGGACCGACAGGTCTGTTTCTGTGCTGTACATCTCTATGACTCTGACTCTATTTAATAATAAATTTGAAGCAGGAGTATTGCGTTACTCTACAAGATGATGCTAAACCCATTTGTTTGTATGCTCCCAGAAAAATTCCTCATCCTTTGGTGGGAAAGGTACCATCCCAGAACGACAGAATGGTAGAAAGTGGGGTCATATCACCAGTGACAGAAGTGTTACAGTGGTGTGTGGGGCCAGAACTGTTGCCAAAATAAATGGAGAACCATGATTTTGTGGGTTTCACTCCGTTAAGTAAAGGAAATGGAGTAGAAAATCATCCAATTTCATCTGTCAATAATAGTTTAGCAGAATTGGCAACTGGTAAAGTTTTCACAACACTGGATGTGAACAGTGGCTTCAGGGAGATAGCCTCAGAACATGGGGTCAGAATTACTGACCACATTTACCACATCATTTGAGCAATATTGCTGAAATGTCTCCACAGTTTAGGATTGCCTCTGCACCTGAGATTGTCAGAAGGCAATGTCCAGCATCCTGGAAGGGAAACAGGAAAGTGTTTGATATGTAAATGGTAATCTAGTGCATGAAGAATGACCACAACTAGCTGGCTGGGGATGTATTAAAGACACTGCAGAAAGCTAATTAGAAATCTAAGTTCTCCAGAATGACCATTACATTCCTAGGATACATTAGGCACTGGGAGCAGTCCTCATTCAAATATAAATGTTTTAAAATAACATTTATTTGATATCGAGTAGAGGACTATAACCATGGAGAAGAAAGCATTAGCAGTTATATGAGCATATGAAAGGTTCACAGACTATCTTGTGGGACTGACAGGACCATTAAAAATTGGTAACTTTATTAGGATACAAAGAAATGTCAAAAATGTCTCTATATCTACAAAGATCAGGCTTGAGCTGATCAGAGATATGTGCGGCATAAGTAATGACAGAATCATTCTATAGGTCATTAAATGGATTGAGCAGAAGTAGAGGATTTTATTCTTGTGGAAGAAGCAGTGTCTTATTCTCCAGCAATAACCAACACTATACTGGCAACTGAAGGCAAACTCAGTGCGGCACAGAACATGTGGCAAAGAGTATTGCAAAGTCAGACAACGTTGCTATGTTGAAAAATATTATTCACAAGACTAAGTGCTAAAAAAGTACCATGAGCAGAAGCAAAACCTGACAAAATTGGAATATTTATTGGTCTGTGAATGGTCATAAAGTCAATATGAAGGGAAATTCTCTAAAAAACCAGCAGGACATCTAGTTAGTACAAAGCACTGGGTGAAAGCATGCAACAATCATTATCGTGGCAAAGTGTTTACAAAGACATACATGAATACCTTTTTACATACTTAATGTGCACCATATATAGCTAGGGACCTTCAGAGCCAATAATCTCATTAGGAATTTTGGAAATATCATGGGAATGGCTAACAACAGATTGTCCTGTAAAATTGAACAATGTTTTTAGTCCCAGTCAGCTCTCCTTCAAGAATAATAATGGGTTGCAACTGTACAAGGTGTTAATGAGGCCACGTTTGAAGTATGGTGTGTTCTCGTCACCCTAGTGTAGAAAAGAAATTATTAAACTAGAAAGAGTGCAGAAAGGATTTACTGGGATGCTACCTGGACTCGAAGGTTTGAGTTATAATGAGAGGCTAGGTAGCCTAGGATGACTTTCCCTGGAGTGTCGGAGACTGAGGGGTGACCTTTTGGAGGTCTATAAAATCATGAGTCATAGCCGAGATAGCCAAGGCCTTTTCCACATGGTGGGGAAGTCTAAAACTAGTGGGCATAGGTTTAGAGTGAGAGGGCAGGGACACAAAAGGGTCCCGTGGGGCAATTGTTTCACACCGAGGGTGGTGAGTGTCTGGAATGGGCTCCCAGAGGTGGTGTGGAAGTGAGGATAATTTTGTCATTTCAGAAACCTTTAGATGTGTATGTGAGTGGGAAAGATATGGAGGGATAGGGACTAAATGCAGACAAATGGGACTAATTTAATTGTGAAAACTGGGCATCATGGGGAAATTGGGCTGAAGGACCTGTTTTCATGCTGTACATCTCGATCACTCTCAAATCAGTTGAAGTGATAAGATTTAATTTAACCCCGGCAGACTGTGGATAGAGTCTGTGTGATGTGCTATTTGTTATAACAATTAGAACCAGACATTTTATCTCAACTTGCAAAGAAAGATTTCAGTAAGTTTGCTTTGAAGATAGGCATCAAACAGGTGACAAGTTCTCCATTTCATTCTCTATCAAATGGAGAGTCAAAAAGGGCAGTCAAGGCAGTCAGTTCACTGACATGTGAGAGTATCCAGGCTGGGAATTAGCTCAACCACTTACAGAACACCAGTGTATAATGGGTACTTGCCAATGGGATTTTTAATGGGGAAGTGGTTAAAAAGAGATGGATCTGTTTTAGAAAGCAGCAGAGGTAGTTCAACTTTAGACACTGGAAGCTAGGGAATATTGGCAGCTGCTGTGCAGGCAGGAGCCTGGAGGGCATACTGCATGTGATGCAGAAGTGGGACCACCTCTTCCTGAAGAACCAATAATGGAGGCCCTGACACCAGACCATGCCAGCCTGGCCTGAGGCTCCTACCTGGGTTAAAGCAGCCCTTGGAGTTCAACCTGTCCAGCAGCTGGACATATGCAGAGATGAAATTAATGGATATATATGGGTCTCTCTGCACCTTGCAGACCATAAGAAAATGTCAAATATCAGCTTTGGATTCAGTACCATGACAGCATTGGTACTCATGCAAATTGTTCTGTCTAGTTTTGTTTTGTCACTATAAGTATGTAAATATTATTTCATGCTTCATTTTACAAGAATTAATTATTTAGCAAATGTTAATTTTTGACAAACAGCCCTGGCCAGATCAACATTGATGGCTTCATGAAGAGACAAAATGCAAGCTTGTCGTACAGTGTTACAACATAATAAGAAGCCATTTAGCTGATTAACTCTGTACCAGTGCATTTTCCAAGTAATTGAACTAATCCAATTTTTTTTTTTCCTCTACTCTCCATATCCCTTATTATTCCTGTTTATGCTAGTGGCTAAAATTTCAGTTACTCAACAGTTCTCACTCAAGCAAAGATGCAGTCTGTATCTTAATTTTAGCAGCATTGAAAAGAAGTTAACAAATTATGAACCAACTTTCTCCCTTCTCTTTAAATAGGGAATTAAGTATGTGGATCACTTTGGATTCATCTGCAGGGAGAGTCCAGACTCTGGAAGCTGCCATTTTGTCTGCTATGTGTTTCAATGTACAAATGAGGCCTTGGTGAGTAAATATCCATCTTCTGGTGTGAAAAAGGCAGCACTGGCAAAAAGTCTAAGAGTGAAATCAATAAATGTAACTAATGTATCGGTCCCATGCAAGTGGTTTGATTTTTGTACGTTTTAAGATTTGTTGTAGGTCAGTGAGAGTTCATTTTCTGAGGCAGATGCTGAGGCAAATTGTTTGTTGGAGTTGGTGAGCTTCGGTTTATATTTAAGTTGGGAGTAATTGGCACTGGCTAGATCTTTAGGTGAAAATACGTTTAATTGTTTAGTATGAGCTTTCATACCTTCAGCACAAACTTCTATTTTCCATGTTCAAAAATATTGTTTATGCACAACATTTTGAAGAGCTTTGAAATTAGGATATAATGTAGATTCTATTGTCTAGGGAGACTACCTTTCAGTTCTTAGAACCTACTTTCTGTGAAAATTCTTGAGAATTAATTTTTTTAAATCATGTCTAAATTTAGAACAAAAGAACCAAGAACATTTACAGCCCAGGAACAGGCCCTTCAGCCTTCCAAGCCTGAGCTGATCCAAATAAATACCGATTTGGTATTTATTTGATGTTGCTGTCTTCAATGTTGGAATGAATTAGATCATTTTAGTTAAGTCATAGAGTCATACAGTGCGAAACAGACCTTTCAGTCTAACTCATCCATGCTGACCAGATATCCCAATCTGACCTAGTCCCATTTGCCAGCATTTAGCCCAAATCTCTCTCAACCATTCCTATTCATGTACCCATCCACATGCCCTTTAACTGTTGTAATTGTACCAGACTCCTCCACTTCCTCTGGCAGCTCGTTCCATACATGCACCACCCACTGCATGGAAAAAAATTACCCCTCAGATCCTTTCTAAATCTTTCTCCTCCCACTCTAAACCTCTACTTTTGTACTCTCACATCCTAGGTAAAAGACATTGGCTATTCACTCTAACCATGCACCTCATGATTTTATAAACTTCTATAATGTCACCCCTCAGCCTCCGGTGCTCCAGGGAAAATAGCCCCAGCCTGTTCTGCCTCTCCCTATTAATCAAACTCTTCAGTCCCGGCAACAGCCTTTTCTGCACTTCCTCAAGTCTAACAACACCCTTCCTATCGAAGGCCGAAAAAAATTGTATGCAATAACCTAAAAGTGGCCTAACCAATATCCTGCACGGTTGCATCATGATATTCCAACCCCTACACTCAATTCACTAACCAGTGAAGGCAAGCTTACCAAACGCAGCCTTCTTCACTCTGTCTATCTGCGATTCCACTGTTAAGGAACTATGCAGCTGCGTTCCTAGGTCTCTTTCTTCAGCCACACTCCCCAGGGCCCTATTAATTGGATAAGTCCTCCCTGACTTGCCTTGCATATAACCCCTCACATTAATCTAAATTAAACTCCATCTTCCTCTCCTTGGCCCATTGGCCCATCTGATCAAGGTCCTGTTGTACTCTGAGATAATCTTCTTGACTTCCACTATACTATCTACTTTGGTGTCATTTACAGACATAGCAACCATACCTCCTATGTTCAAATCCAAATCATTTATATAAATGATGAAAAGCAATGGACCCAACGCCAATCCTTGTGGCACATCGCTGGTCACAAGCTTCCAGTCTGAAAAGCATCCCTCCACCACCACCACTGTCAGTTTCCTACCTTCAAGCCAATTTTGTATCAAATTAGCAAGGTCCCCCTGGATTGTGTGACTAACGTTACTAACCAAACCACCTGAGACTGTGAGGGTCTTGTGTCCCTGTCACTAAACCAAAAGATTTGGATTCTAGTTCCATCTGCCCCAGAGTTGTCCTAATGTTTCTGACCGGTTGGCTAAAATAACTGTAATCTGATACAGCATATCTTCCTCAGTGAAAACATAACATTGGCATATACCTTGCATTGGGATTGTGAAGCAGAGACTCACAGGCTCTGCTTCATTGACTTTCCAGGCTCAGTCCATTCCATTATACAAAGCTGAATTTCACAGGAGGTTCGAGCAGGTTAGCTGAAACTCTGAAAAATGAGGCAATACTCTTCTGATTGAAGTAGGAACTTGAAGATGGCTTGATTTTCCTTTTTAAAAAAAACAAAAGTACATCTCATTCACCTTCTACCATCCCTGTAATTGCATAATACAATGATATTGAGAATTGTTGACAATTCATAGTTATCACCCTTTGTCCATTAGTCCACACACCCAGGCATGATAGAAAGGAAACCCCAAGCAGGCTAGCTTCAGAATGATGATCCAATTATCACAACTCCTGTCCAGGATATGCCACATTTAACTTCTACCATGTCCCATTTAACCATGTTCTGCATCTTAAGATGCTATTTTCTGAAATAAATTAATCTGTTTTGCATTTGAGTGAATCAGCATTTCCTGGCCATCTTTTCCCCTCTGCCTGACCTGCCACTATCTGCAGCTTGTTTGTGTGTGTGTCAGAACACTTGACTCTTGCTGTTGTTTCCACAACAGCGGACATGCACAAGTCTTCATGCTGTACCTTCTTCTGGTTTGAACTTCATTTGGCATTTGCACACTCGTACCTACAGTCTTGTGTTCTGTCTCACATCTTTCTCATCCTACGTTTACCTGTCTGCTGGACGCATTCATTTTTTAGTTTTGATACTGGCTTTTTCTGCTTCACTGGGAGCTGAAAGGGAGAGGTGTGGTGTTACCTCATTTTGTTTTCAGAGTGCCTATGGAGATTTATTCAAGGATGTGGCCCCTACAACTTTTTTTGACTAGTTGCAATAACTTAAGAGAGCCAACTTAGAACATAGAACATAGAAGAATACAGCGCAGTACAGGCCCTTTGGCCCTCGATGTTGCGCCGATCCAAGCCCACCTAACCTATACTAACCCACTATCCTCCATATACCTATCCAATGCCCGCTTAAATGCCCATAAAGAGGGAGAGTCCACCACTGCTACTGGCAGGGCATTCCATGAACTTACGACTCGCTGAATGAAGAACCTACCCCTAACTTCAGTCCTATATCAAGCTATGTCCCCTTGTAATACCCGACTCCATACACGGGAAAAGGTTCACACTGTCAACCCTATATAACCCCCTAATCATCTTGTACACCTCAATCAAGTCACCCCTAAACCTTCTTTTCTCTAATGAAAACAGCCCCAAGTGTCTCAGTCTATCCTCATACGATCTTCCTTCCATACCAGGCAACATCCTGGTAAACCTCCTCTGCACCCGTTCCAGTGCCTCCACATCCTTCCTATAGTATGGCGACCAAAACTGCACACAATATTCCAGATGCAGCCGCACCAGAGTCTTATACAACTGCATCATGACCTCAGGACTCCCGAACTCAATTCCTCTACCAATAAAAGCCAGAAATTGGAAGCACACTAGCTTTCGGAGCGACGCTCCTTCATCAGGTGGTAGTGGAGGGCTCAATCATAACACACCGAATTTATAGCAAAAATGTACAGTGTGATGTAACTGAAATTATA